>NC_086448.1:727240605-727540605 GCF_028390025.1 Pseudophryne corroboree | reverse complement strand
AGTGACAGGCGGGTATTCTGTTACCCTAGCAACTCAATATGGAGTAAAGTGCTGCACGTATATTACAAACAGCACTGAGGACCCGGCCGAGGTCATAGACCAAAAGATGGATGACATTTTGCAATTAAAGTGGGAGTTTCGAAGGAAACATAATCTCACACTCGCTGCTGTAGGTAATGAGCTGACCAGTTGGGTGTCATGGTTGAACCCACGAAATTGGTTCTCTGGTTTAGGAGAATGGAACCAAGGTATTATAATGGATGTAGGGAAATTTCTCTTGTGTATTCTGGGAGTCGTCATATTGGTTGGTCTGATATTTAGATGCGTTCGGACTTTAACGAAGTGTAAAGGTAGTACCAGAGTGATGAGTCTGAGGAGCGAGGACACTGTAATAACAACAACTAATTTGATTTATGACCCAACGATAGAGACAATGTTGTGATGAAAATGTGATTCCACGGTCCGTTTCTTTCACCCGTTTCTCCTTTGTTTTCCTCCAAGGCACAAAGACATCCACTTCGAAGAAGAATTTGACAACCTCTTTTATACAGACCATTGATGAACTGTGTCACAGACACCCAATACTTTTAGTGACTTTAACTATCTACGGAAAACCCAAAACTTTAGAGACTGTAATTTTATGGACACTGGAACAGCTTTTGCTCGCCACTTACAGCAAAAGCACCGAGAGACATCAGACAACATGTACATCAGTACATCAAGACAAGACATCAGACAAGACCTCAATCGGCGACTGTTTATTTAAACTCACATAGTTTACGACTGCATTTATAACGATTGTTTCTTATCTTCATCTCTACAACCTCCAGGTAGTATCTCACATAGTCGACAGGTGATTCTCACATATTAGCATTCACATGTTCCCCCCCCTTCATGTATCATCAACTAAATGTGCTCCCCCATTTGTTGCAACCAAAAGCCGAAAAGAGCTCGGTAGAGTTTGACAGCCCATCCACAGACCCTTAATACGGGATAAGAAGGATTCAAATGTATACTTCGCAATACCTCGAAGCTTGATTTAGAACACGTACGGCACGATGATACATGACCCCTCAAACATGGATCTCATACACACATGCTTTTACTGTCTCACTAGGTCATACTTTTCCCACCTTCTCCTCTCCTCCCTTTACCCAATCATAAAAAGGTATTTACATGATGACATATATTTTTCTGTTTGAACTGTTTAGGAAGTGGCAGTTATTGATGACTGCCAAAGGGTGGACTGTCAAAGTCGAAAAATATCATGCTTCACATTGCCATATATTTAACCCCATGCACATGCCTGCTGCTCGTGCATATAGTCTGCTGTACGTGCACATGTCCGCAAATTGCGTACGCTCGCTCCAGCGAGTACGCGTGGTATATGCGTATTTACGGTAGAGTTTATGAGTTTGTAGCGGGCGACTCATTTATAGTATATTTAACCCACATAGCGGGTTTTGTAGGTAATATTCCCTTTAATAATATCTGTAAGTATGATTAGTGTAACTGGTTCAGGGACAAGGGAATTCCTCTTTGCATGATACGAAGGGTCAGACAGGGTCTGAGCGGTGGTGTTTAGTACCTAACCGAAGAGTATTTTATTAGAAACATTCCGGTGTTGGTTAGGAAGAGATCGGTCGCTCCAGCGTATAGTTATGTTTAAAAGAAGTTTATGGACATTTACAGTATTTGCAGTTTAATTACACATGCAGGGGGAATCCAGAGGATACCTCCCACCTGAGCAGTTTGAAATAGTCACAGCCCACCTGTTCAAACAAACCTATGACCTTTGGTTATAATGCGAAGACAGATTCCTGTGTCCAATGAACAATAAGATTGTAGGGCCCTTTGTAGTGTACTGTACTTTGTGTATATAAGAACAGCCAGCCTGGGCCAGCTCAGTCTTCTCTCCACAAAGGTTTTCATCATTGACTAACTAGAGAGCTGGTTTCCAGGACTGCGCTAGCGATCATTCCCCACGTGTGTAAGTTCTCTGTGACCAACTTATTCTCTGTCTGTATTTGCCATACTCTCTCTCTCTCTCTCACTGTTATTGTTTAGGATTAAGACGCTATTGTACATTTATGTCCAGTTATTCTGTTTAGGTGTTTTATGTTAGTGCTGTAGTGTATAAACTGTTAACTGTTTTCCCCTTTTTACATAGCTAAACCTCGTTAGTAAAGGTGTTGGAACCTCAGCAAGGTGTCTGTTTCTCTAGCTAGTACAAAGGGTTTCTGAGTATCTCAATCACTCAAACAGCTTGCTTAAATATCCAGGTTAACCAGTGGTATATCATTACAGTATCTCAATACTAAGACTTACAGTATAATCATACTCTGTGTTTAAGGTTTATTTAAAAGGTTATTATCTGTGTGTACGCTCGCTGTGTGTATTCCGTACACTCAGCGCAGCGTGTGTACGTAACTTGCGTACCACGTGCGAGGTCTTTGTACGCCAATAGCGTACGGAGTGCGTAGCACGTGCACGTGGTTTAGCGGCCATTACGGCTTGAAGGTATTAGTAAATAGCTTGTGTTAAAAAGGTAGAAAATTGACTCTATCAATCTGTATACAGCAAATGGGTTTAGTGTTGCTTGTGATGTGTCCCAGTGGAGTCCTTGAATTGCATCCTGACACACAGATTAATAATTTTTGGGAAAATCTAGTAACACATATCTTCTGTTCCTGTCGAATGGTTTCCTTCAACTGGCGTAGGTATTCAGCCTGCGACTTCGCTGTATACAGATGGGCTGTTGCATCATCAACAGCACTACAAATTACTTCATGGAATTGTTCCACAGTACTAGTGATTGTAACCAATTTACTGTGGACCCACTGACTATAAACAATTGTGTTCTCATCATCAATGTCACTATCATGAAAAAGTTTTTCAACTATTTTCTGAAGTGCTTCCAGACCTGGGCATTTATCACATCGGTGAAGCATACACATTTTTGAGACTGAAGAACAAACAAGGATTTCAGTTAGGTCTTTGTAGTCCATCTTTAGTGGTAGAGCAGCAAACCAGTGATTTTTTTTTTTTAACGTTTTGGCGAGTTTCGCAAACACACACAGAATGCATACCTCTTGCAGCAACACTGACTAACACACCACGTAGGTCGTAAGGAACAAACCTTAGACAATCCAACTTGAATGTCTAGAAAATGGTATTTGAAAGCAAGATAAAGCTCTTTCAAGTTTACTAGGAGTAGACTTTTCTGTTTCAATCCTTTTTCCTCCTGGAACTTTTAAAGAAACAAACTTTCTTTGCAGGGCACATGAGAGAATGTTCATCATCTTCGTAAAACTGCTGTATCTGATGAACGATTTGCACAGGAAGGGCTTTCCCTCTATATTTTTCAGGTTCTGCCAGAATGTCAAGGGTTTCTTTAAGTGTTCTTGATTGTTTAACCATGTATTCTGTGTAATTTTTAAAAATTTCATGATTTCTTGTGTTAATTATGTATGCGGTACAACATTAATTGAACGTCAACTTCATGATTTTTTTTCTCCACTATGAAACAGAGTACCATGCTGATTTTTTTGTGTCGTAGTAATGTATACCTTTGTTAAGCACATAAAAAAATATCTAATGTTGATTAAACCTAGCGTTTTTAAGTCTTTTCGAAAAAACGTGCATTTTTATCGTAACTCAAAACGTAAAGCAGTTAAAGTGATTTGGATTTTTGGATTCGGGAGGAAGAGTTACCTTAGGGGTCCAAATTTTATGGTGATTCCTTAATAAACACCTGTCATACTTCAAACAAACTAAATAAAGAAAACGCGATTAGTAAATAATTTAATAAATGTAAAAATCAATATTTAATAAAAAAGTTGTCAGACAGTCAAAATATTTGGCAGAAACAGTTGTTCTGACATCCTCTCTTAACTAAAAAAAAAAACTTAAAAATCTGAAATGGGTGGTGGACATTTAATTTTTTTGGGGGGTGGTTTGATGTGGAATGACCCACTCCTTCATTTCATAGCAATATATCCAAGTAAGATTACATGGTTTTTCCACCAGTAAAATTATAGCATTTAAGCTTTTTGTTCTCAAAATGGCGTTTAGCAAAGTAGATTTAAGAATCTTCAATGAAAAAAATAAAATAAAATAAAATAAAAAAGAAGACCGTTTTGGAATCACCAAATTCTTAAAGATGCAATCCATCACCTTCAGAACAGGTTATAATTTCTAAGGCAAAATGACAGTAAAAGTATAACTTTTAAAGATGTATTGTTTGCTGGAAAAGGTAGCGAGCATTTAGTGCTGTATGAAACGACACCGTATACTTAACTTCACAATCACATTATCTTTTTATGCTGTTTTTTCCTTAAGAACGATGAAATAAGAAAAGCTTTTCGGAGATTATGTAGGTCACTTTTTACCCAATACTTTTGGGCCTGGTGGACATGAAGTAAAAAAGTAAAGAAACTGTAGATAATCCTCTAGTTTTCTTTATTTAGTTTGGAGCATTTTGAAGTTTAAGGAATAAAGGCCTACAATTTCATTCATACCGGCATTCTATGTTTAAAAAATAAAAAGATCCTAAGAGAGCAGACAAAATATATTATAAAAATATTAATAGCAAAAACAAACAGTATAAGTAAAAAATATTACATATGAAAAATCCAGAAACAAAAATCAAACATAAGCTTATAAAAAGTACTTAGCCATTAGATCAAATAGTGAATAAAAAATACATTCTCAGAAATAAACAAAAATTATGAACAAACAAGTCATCTAAATTTTCACTTCACATGCTAAAATAGCAATAATAATAATAATAATAATAATAAAAATAATAAAAAAAGTTATATTAATAATGCAACTTGGGGTTCTATTTATTAATGAAACAACTCTAAACTTACCAAGTCATCTAGGCACACCACTGAGCGTGCTGCTGTGATTTGCGGCATTGCACAACAGGGTGCAGGGTCAAATGAGAATAGGCAACAAATATTTGCAAGTATGATATGGGGGAAATTATCACCGCTATTTGATTCCCCCGCAGTGTTATTCAATTGTCCCTGATAGCAGCCACTATCGGAGATCTTTTTCACCTGTCCAGTAAGTGAACTGTTTTCACGGTCACAATCGCAAAAACATGTGTCTGGGAACTTATCCCAGATCCTATGCATTTTCACCTGAAAATGGGTAGTTTTTCGTGCAGTAAAAATAGGTTGTAATGTAATTGTACAGTCCGAAAAAAATCTTGCGGTAAAGTTTCATTTTTACCACACAAGAAAACGCATGTGGGCAACTGAATCCCCCCCCCCCCCCCATAGTTATTCCTTTGACAAAGCTATGAGCCAATTTAAGGGTTCATCTACAATTTTTACGCACTCTGTCATAATTTCTGAATTTCCCTACTCACGCAGCAGTCATGAATTGCCATGCCCGAACACATCTATTCTATGGTGAGGGATTATCAGACCTCACTTGGACCTCTCTGTCAATGGGTGATGGTATTATGTAGATGGAATGGAAGTGCACTTAATGGTGAGCTGTGCATACAAAATGTTTTTATGGACAAAATCTATTTATGTATGGGTGGTCTTCAGTATGCCGAATGTCGGGATCCCGGCGCACAGTATACCGGCGCCGGGATCCCGGCACCCGGCATACAGACAGATATTCTCCCTCGTGGGGGTCCACGACCCCCCTGGAGGGAGAATAAATAGTGTGGCGCGCTACCATGCTCGCAGCGTGGCGAGCCCACAAGGGGCTCCTTTGCGCTCGCCACACTGTCGGTATGCCGGCGGTCGGGCTCCCGGCGCCGGTATGCTGGCCGCCGGCATACCATACTACACCTCTATCTCTCTCTCTCTCTCTCTATATATATATATTTTATATATATATATATATATATACATATATATATATATATATACATACATATACACACACACACACACACACACACACACACACTGCTCAAAAACATAAAGGGAACACTTAAACAACACATCCTAGATCTGAATGGATGAATTATTCTTATTAAATACTTTGTTCTTTACATAGTTGAATGTGCTGACAACAAAATCACACAAAAATTATCAATGGAAATCAAATTCTCACACTCAAAATTAAAGTGGAAAAACACACTACAGGCTGATCCAACTTTGATGTAAGGTCCTTAAAACAAGTCAAAATGAGGCTCAGTAGTGTGTGTGGCCACCACGTGCCTGTATGACCTCCCTACAAGGCCTGGGCATGCTCCTGATGAGGTGGCGGATGGTCTCCTGAGGGATCTCCTCCCAGACCTGGACTAAAGCATCCGCCAACTCCTGGACAGTCTGTGGTGCAACATGGCGTTGGTGGATGGAGCGAGACATGATGTCCCAGATGTGCTCAATTGGATTCAGGTCTGGTCTCACAAGGGTTCTGAGGATCTCATCTCGGTACCTAATGGCAGTCAGGCTACCTCTGGCGAGAACATGGAGGGTTGTGCGGCCCCCCAAAGAAATGCCACCCCACACCATTACTGACCCACTGCCAAACCGGTCATGCTGGAGGATGTTGCAGGCAGCAGAACGTTCTCCTTGGCGTCTCCAGACTCTGTCACGTCTGTCACATGTGCTCAGTGAGAACCTGCTTTCATCTGTAAAGAGCACAGGGTGCCAGTGGCGAATTTGCCAATCTTGGTGTTCTCTGGCAAATGCCAAACGTCCTGCACGGTGTGGGCTGTAAGCACAACCCCCACCTGTGGACGTCGGGCCCTCATACCACCGTCATGGAGTCTGTTTCTAATCGTTTGAGTAGACACATGCACATTTGTGGCTTGCTGGAGGTCATTTTGCAGGGCTCTGGCAGTGCTCCTCCTGTTCCTCCTTGCACAAAGGCAGAGGTAGCGGTCCTGCTGCTGGGTTGTTGCCCTCCTACGGCCTCCTCCACGTCTCCTGATAGCGCCTCCATGCTCTGGATACTACACTGACAGACACAGCAAACCTTCTTGCCACAGCTCGCATTGATGTGCAATCCTGGATGAGCTGCACTACCTGAGCCACTTGTGTGGGATGTAGATTCCATCTCATGCTACCACTAGAGTCAAAGCACCGCCAGCTTTCAAAAGTGACCAAAACATCAGCCAGAAAGCATAGGAGCTGAGAAGTGGTCTGTGGTCACCACCTGCAGAACAACTCCTTTATTGGGGGTGTCTTGCTAATTGGCTATAATTTCCACCTGTTGTCTATTCCATTTGTACAACAGCATGAGAAATTGATTGTCAATCAGTGTTGCTTCCTAAGTGGACAGTTTGATTTCACAGAAGTGTGATTGACTTGGAGTTAC
Source organism: Pseudophryne corroboree (assembly GCF_028390025.1). NCBI lineage: Eukaryota > Metazoa > Chordata > Amphibia > Anura > Myobatrachidae > Pseudophryne > Pseudophryne corroboree. The sequence goes on along the minus strand of NC_086448.1, from coordinate 727,533,309 downwards.
ATTGTGTTGTTTAAGTGTTCCCTTTATTTTTTGAGCAATAGCTATCTATACATACATACATACATACATACATACATATATATATACACACATACATACATATATACACACATACAAACATATATACATACATATATATATATATATATATATATATATATATATACACATACATACATACTGTAAAACATATACAGACATAGTGTTAAAGTGTACCTTTAATAGCAGGTGGTGTCTAACTTGGTAGTAAATGCTCATCCATCTTTATATGCCTCCCTTACCTCACCAATAAAAATACACAAAATATTAGGATTCAGTGCCACAGTGGAAAAACAAAATCAATAATGATGCAAAATACTGTACATACCAGGAAACTTCTAACACATAATTTGAATCTAAATCTTTTTATATTAATAATATAGTATATATATATATATATATATATATATATATATATATATATATATATATATAGTATAAATATTGTTCAATACAATATTTATACTATATTGAATACAATACCATACTGAACAATAATTTTACTACATTATTAATACTTTTATTTAGACTTTCATTCTGTATTAGAATTTTCTTTGGTGCATACTGTATAATTATTGATTAGTAATTAACCACTGTGACACTGGTGTGTGTTTTCATGATGTTGCTTTATAGGTGAATAGCAATATACCCTTGATAAAGCAATCAGCCACAGGGACATAAATTGTGAAATGTATTTCTTTATAATAAAATTATAATAAATGGTGAGAAAATAAGATTTTAGTTACCGGTAAATCTATTTCTCGTAGTCCGTAGTGGATGCTGGGGACTCCGTAAGGACCATGGGGAATAGACAGGCTCCGCAGGAGACAGGGCACTTTAAGAAAGAATTTGGATACTGGTGTGCTCTGGCTCCTCCCTCTATGTCCCTCCTCCAGACCTCAGTTAAAGAAACTGTGCCGGAAGAGCTGACAGTACAAGGAAAGGATTTTGGAATCCAGGGCAAGACTCATACCAGCCACACCAATCACACCGTATAACTTGTAATAAACTTACCCAGTTAACAGTATGAACAACAATAGAGCATCAGATCAACCCTGATGCAACTATAACATAACCCTTATGTAAGCAATAACTATATACAAGCATTGCAGAAAAAGTCCGCACTTGGGACGGGCGCCCAGCATCCACTACGGACTACGAGAAAATAAGATTTTACTTACCGATAAATCTATTTCTCGTAGTCCGTAGTGGATGCTGGGGACTCCGTCAGGACCATGGGGATTAGCGGCTCCGCAGGAGACAGGGCACAAAAATAAAGCTTTAGGATCAGGTGGTGTGCACTGGCTCCTCCCCCTATGACCCTCCTCCAAGCCTCAGTTAGGATACTGTGCCCGGACGAGCGTACACAATAAGGAAGGATTTTGAATCCCGGGTAAGACTCATACCAGCCACACCAATCACACCGTACAACTTGTGATCTGAACCCAGTTAACAGTATGACAACGTAGGAGCCTCTGAACAGACGGCTCACAACAATAACAACCCGATTTTTTTGTAACAATAACTATGTACAAGTATTGCAGACAATCCGCACTTGGGATGGGCGCCCAGCATCCACTACGGACTACGAGAAATAGATTTATCGGTAAGTAAAATCTTATTTTCTCTAACGTCCTAGTGGATGCTGGGGACTCCGTCAGGACCATGGGGATTATACCAAAGCTCCCAAACGGGCGGGAGAGTGCGGATGACTCTGCAGCACCAAATGAGAGAACTCCAGGTCCTCTTTAGCCAGGGTATCAAATTTGTAGAATTTTACAAACGTGTTCTCCCCCCGACCACGTAGTTGCTCGGCAGAGTTGTAATGCCGAGACCCCTCGGGCAGCCGCCCAGGATGAGCCCACCTTCCTTGTGGAATGGGCATTTACATATTTTGGCTGTGGCAGGCCTGCCACATAATGTGCAAGCTAAATTGTACTACACATCCAACTAGCAATCGTCTGCTTAGAAGAGCACCCAGTTTGTTGGGTGCATACAGGATAACAGCAAGTCAGTTTTCCTGACTCCAGCCGTCCTGGAAACCGATATTTTCAGGGCCCTGACAACATCTAGCAACTTGGAGTCCTCCAAGTCCCTAGTAACCGCAGGTACCACAATAAGCTGGTTCAGGTGAAACGCTGACACCACCTTAGGGAGAAACTGGGGATGAGACCGCAGCTCTGCCCTGTCCGAATGGACAATCAGATATGGGCTTTTGTGAGACAAAGCCGCCAATTCTGACACTCGCCTGGCCGAGGCCAGGGCCAACATCATGGTCACTTTCCATGTGAGATATTTCAAATCCACAGATTTGAGCGGTTTAAACCAATGTGATTTGAGGAATCCCAGCACTACGTTGAGATCCCACAGTGCCACTGGAGGCACAAAAGGGGGTTGTATATGCAGTACTCCCTTGACAAACTTCTGGACTTCAGGAACTGAAACCAATTTTTTTTGGAAGAAAATCGACAGGGCCGAAATTTGAACCTTAATGGACCCCAATCTGAGGCCCATAGACACTCCTGTTTTCAGGAAATGCAGGAATCGACCGAGTTGAAATTTCTTCGCGGAGCCTTCCTGGCCTCACACCACGCAACATATTTTCGCCACATGTGGTGATAATGTTGTGCGGTCACGTCCTTCCTGGCTTTGACCATGGTAGGAAAGACCTCTTCCGGAATGCCTTTTTCCCTTAGGATCCGGCGTTCAACCGCCATGCCGTCAAACGCAGCCGCGGTAAGTCTTGGAACAGACATGGTACGTGCTGAAGCAAGTCCCTTCTTAGCGGCAGAGGTCATGAGTCCTCTGTGAGTATCTCTTGAAGTTCCGGGTACCAAGTCCTTCTTGGCCAATCCGGAGCCACGAGTACAGTTCTTACTCCTCTACGTCTTATAATTCTCAATACCTTGGGTATGAGAAGCAGAGGAGGAAACACATACACCGACTGGTACGCCCACGGTGTTACCAGAACGTCCACAGCTATTGCCTGAAAGTCTCTTGACCTGGCGCAATACCTGTCCAGTTTTTTTTTTTTTGTTCAGGCTGGACGCCATCATGTACACCTTTGGTCTTTCCCAACGGTTCACAATCATGTGGAAAACTTCCCGATGAAGTCCCCACTCTCCCGGGTGGAGGTCGTGCCTGCTGAGGAAGTCTACTTCCCAGTTGTCCACTCCCGGAATGAACACTGCTGACAGTGCTATCACATGATTTTCCGCCCAGCGAAAAATCCTTGCAGTTTTTGCCATTGCCCTCCTGCTTCTTGTGCCGCCCTGTCTGTTTACGTGGGCGACTGCCGTGATGTTGTCCCACTGGATCAATACCGGCTGACCTTGAAGCAGAGGTCTTGCTAAGCTTAGAGCATCATAAATTGCCCTTAGCTCCAGTATATTTATGTGGAGAAAAGTCTCCAGACTTGATCACACTCCCTGGAAATTTTTTCCCTGTGTGACTGCTCCCCAGCCTCTCAGGCTGACCTCCGTGGTCACCAGCATCCAATCCTGAATGCCGAATCTGCGGCCCTCTAGAAGATGAGCACTCTGTAACCACCACAGGAGAGACACCCTTGTCCTTGGAGATAGGGTTATCCGCCGATGCATCTGAAGATGCGATCCGGACCATTTGTCCAGCAGATACCACTGAAAAGTTCTTGCGTGGAATCTGCCGAATGGAATCGCTTCGTAATAAGCCACCATTTTTCCCAGGACTCTTGTGCAATGATGCACTGACACTTTTCCTGGTTTTAGGAGGTTCCTGACTAGCTCGGATAACTCCCTGGCTTTCTCCTCCGGGAGAAACACCTTTTTCTGGACTGTGTCCAGAATCATCCCTAGGAACAGCAGACGTGTCGTCGGAAACAACTGCGGTTTTGGAATATTTAGAATCCACCCGTGCTGTCGTAGAACTACTTGAGATAGTGCTACTCCGACCTCCAACTGTTCTCTGGACCTTGCTCTTATCAGGAGGTCGTCCATTTTCTTCGAAGAAGAATCATCATTTCGGGCATTACCTTGGTAAAGACCCGGAGTGCCGTGGACAATCCAAACGGCAGCGTCTGAAACTGATAGTGACAGTTCTGTACCACGAACCTGAGATACCCTTGGTGAGAAGGGCAAATTTGGACATGGAGGTAAGCATCCCTGATGTCCCGGGACACCATATAGTCCCCTTCTTCCTGGTTCGCTATCACTGCTCTGAGTGACTCCATCTTGATTTGAACCTTTGTAAGTGTTCAAATATTTCAGATTTAGAATAGGTCTCACCGAGCCTTCTGGTTTCAGTACCACAATATAGTGTGGAATAATACCCCTTTCCTTGTTGTAGGAGGGGTACTTTGATTATCACCTGCTGGGAATACAGCTTGTGAATTGTTTCCAATACTGGCTCCCTGTCGGAGGGAGACGTTGGTAAAGCAGACTTCAGGAACCTGCGAGGGGAAACGTCTCGACTTTCCAATCTGTACCCCTGGGATACTACTTGTAGGATCCAGGGGTCCTGTACGGCTCCAGCGTCATGCTGAGAACTTGGCAGAAGCGGTGGAAGGCTTCTGTTCCTGGGAATGGGCTGCCTGCTGCAGTCTTCTTCCCTTTCCTCTATCCCTGGGCAGATATGCTTATGGGGACGAAAGGACTGAGGCTGAAAAGACGGTGTCTTTTTCTGCATAGATGTGACTTAGGGTAAAAACGGTGGATTTCCCAGCAGTTGCCGTGGCCACCAGGTCCGATGGACCGACCCCAAATAACTCCTCCCCTTTATACGGCAATACATCTTTGTGCCGTTTGGAATCTGCATCACCTGACCACTGTCGTGTCCATAAACATCTTATTGGCAGATATGGACATCGCACTTACTCTTGATGCCAGAGTGCAAATATCCCTCTGTGCATCTCGCATATATAGAAATGCATTTTTTAAATGCTCTATAGTAAATAAATACTGTCCCTGTCAAGGGTATCAATATTTTCAGTCAGGGAATCCGACCAAGCCACCCCCGCGCTGCACATCCAGGCTGAGGCGATCGCTGGTCGCAGTATAACACCAGTATGTGTGTATATACTTTTTAGGATATTTTCCAGCCTCCTATCAGCTGGCTCCTTGAGGGCGGCCGTATCTGGAGACGGTACCGCCACTTGTTTTGATAAGCGTGTGAGCGCCTTATCCACCCTAAGGGGTGTTTCCCAACGCGCCCTAACTTCTGGCGGGAAAGGGTATACCGCCAATAATTTTCTATCGGGGGAACCCCGCGCCTCATCACACACTTCATTTAATTTATCTGATTCAGGAAAAACTATAGGTAGTTTTTCCACACCCCACATAATACCCTTTTTTGTGGTACTTGTAGTATCAGAAATATGTAACACCTCCTTCATTGCCCTTAACAAGTAACGTGTGGCCCTAAAGGAAAATACGTTTGTTTCTTCACCGTCGACACTGGAGTCAGTGTCCGTGTCTGTGTCTGTGTCGACCGACTGAGGTAAAATGGGCATTATAACGTCCCTGACGGTGTTCTAGACGCCTGGACAGATACTAATATGTTTGCCGGCCGTCTCATGTCGTCAATCGACTTGCAGCGTGTTGACATTATCACGTAATTCCTTAAATAAGCCATCTATTCCGGTGTCGACTCCCTAGAGAGTGACATCACCATTACAGGCAATTTGCTCCGCCTCCCAACATCGTCCTCATACATGTCGACACACACGTACCGACACACAGCACACACACAGGGAATGCTCTGATAGAGGACAGGACCCACTAGCCCTTTGGGGAGACAGAGGGATAGTTTGCCAGCACACACCAAAAACGCTATAATTATACAGGGACAACCTTTATATAAGTGCTTTTCCCTTATAGCATTTTAATATATGTAGTCATATCGCCAAATCAGTGCCCCCCCCTCTCTGTTTTAACCCTGTTTCTGTAGTGCAGTGCAGGGGAGAGCCTGGGAGCCTTCCCACCAGCATTTCTGTGAGGGAAAATGGCGCTGTGTGCTGAGGAGAATAGGCCCCGCCCCCTTTTCGGCGGGCTTCTTCTCCCGTTTTTCTGAGACCTGGCAGGGGTTAAATACATCCATATAGCCCCCAGGGGCTATATGTGATGTATTTTTAGCCATAAAAAAGGTATTATACATTGCTGCCCAGGGCGCCCCCCCAGCGCCCTGCACCCTCCGTGACCGCTGTGTGAAGTGTGCTGACAACAATGGCGCACAGCTGCAGTGCTGTGCGCTACCTCAGGAAGACTGAAAAGTCTTCTGCCGCCTGCTTCTGGACCTCTTCCATCTTCGGCATCTGCAAGGGGGGTCGGCGGCGCGGCTCCGGGACGAACCCCAGGGTGAGACCTGTGTTCCGACTCCCTCTGGAGCTAATGGTGTCCAGTAGCCTAAGAAGCCAATCCATCCTGCACGCAGGTGAGTTCACTTCTCTCCCCTAAGTCCCTCGATGCAGTGAGCCTGTTGCCAGCAGGACTCACTGAAAATAAAAAACCTAAAAACTTTTTCTAAGCAGCTCTTTAGGAGAGCCACCTAGATTGCACCCTGCTCGGACGGGCACAAAAACCTAACTGAGGCTTGGAGGAGGGTCATAGGGGGAGGAGCCAGTGCACACCACCTGATCCTAAAGCTTTATTTTTGTGCCCTGTCTCCTGCGGAGCCGCTAATCCCCATGGTCCTGACGGAGTCCCCAGCATCCACTAGGACGTTAGAGAAATAGATTTACCGGTAAGTAAAATCTTATTTTCTCTAACGTCCTAGTGGATGCTGGGGACTCCGTAAGGACCATGGGGATTATACCAAAGCTCCCAAACGGGCGGGAGAGTGCGGATGACTCTGCAGCACCGAATGAGCAAACACAAGGTCCTCCTCAGCCAGGGTATCAAACTTGTACAACTTTGCAAAAGCGTTTGAACCTGACCAAGTAGCTGCTCGGCAAAGCTGTAATGCCGAGACCCCTCGGGCAGCCGCCCAAGAAGAGCCCACCTTCCTTGTAAAAACTTTTTACTGATTTTGGCAGCGGCAATCCCGCCGCAGAATGAGCCTGCTGAATCGTGTTACAGATCCAGCGAGCAATAGTTTGCTTTGAAGCAGGAGCACCCAGCTTGTTGGGTGCATACAGGATAAACAGTGACTCAGTTTTCCTGACTCTAGCCGTTCTGGCCACATAAACCTTCAAAGCCCTGACCACATCTAGTAACTCGGAATCCTCCAAGTCACGAGTAGCCACAGGCACCACAATAGGTTGGTTCATATGAAAAGATGACACCACTTTTGGCAGAAATTGCGGACGGGTTACGCAATTCTGCCCTGTCCATATGGAAAACCAGATAGGGGCATTTATGTGACAAAACCGCTAATTCTGACACACGCCTAGCTGAAGCCAAGGCTAATAGCATGACCACCTTCCACGTGAGAAATTTTAACTCCACGGTTTTAAGTGGCTCAAACCAGTGTGACTTCAGGAAACTCAACACCACGTTAAGATACCAAGGTGCCACTGGAGGCACAAAAGGGGGCTGAATATGCAGCACTCCCTTTACAAACGTCTGAACTTCAGGAAGAGAAGCCAGTTCTTTTTGAAAAAAAAAAAAATGGACAGGGCCGAAATCTGGACCTTAATGGAACCCAATTTTAGGCCCAAAGTAACTCCCGACTGTAGGAAGTGAAGGAAACGGCCCAGCTGGAATTCCTCCGTAGGGGCATTCCTGGCCTCACACCAAGCAACATATTTTCGCCATATACGGTGATAATGTTTAGCCGTCACGACCTTCCTAGCCTTTTCTCAGCGTAGGAATAACCTCATCCGGAATGCCTTTTTCTGCTAGGATCCGGCGTTCAACCACCATGCCGTCAAACGCACCCGCGGTAAGTCTTGGAACAGACAGGGCCCCTGTTGCAACAAGTCCTGTCTTAGAGGCAGAGGCCATGGGTCCTCTGTGAGCATTTCTTGCAGCTCTGGATACCAAGTCCTTCTTGGCCAATCCGGAACAATGAGTATTGTTCTCACTCCTCTTCTTCTTATGATTCTCAGCACCTTGGGTATGAGAGGAAGAGTAGGAAATACATAGACCGACTGGAACACCCACGGTGTCACTAGAGCGTCTACAGCTATCGCCTGAGGGTCTCTTGACCTGGCGCAATACCTCTGTAGCTTTTTGTTGAGGCGGGATGCCATCATGTCTACTTGTGGCAGATCCCACCGACTTGCAATCTGCGTGAAGACTTCTTGATGAAGTTCCCACTCTCCCGGGTGGAGGTCGTGCCTGCTGAGGAAGTCTGCTTCCCAGTTGTCCACTCCCGGAATGAACACTGCTGACAGTGCACTTACGTGATTCTCCGCCCAGCGAAGAATTCTGGTGGCTTCCGCCATCACCACCCTGCTCCTTGTGCCGCCTTGGCGGTTTACATGAGCCACTGCGGTGATGTTGTCTGACTGAATCAGCACCAGTCGGTCGCGAAGCAGGGTCTCCGCTTGACGTAGGGCGTTGTATATTGCCCTTAGTTCCAGGATGTTGATGTGAAGACAAGTCTCCTGACTTGACCACAGACCTTGGAAATTTCTTCCCTGTGTGACTGCTCCCTACCCTCGGAGGCTTGCGTCCGTGGTCACCAGGACCCAGTCCTGAATGCCGAATCTGCGGCCCTCGAGAAGGTGAGCACTCTGCAGCCACCACAGGAGAGACACCCTGGCCCTGGGGGATAGGGTGATCAGCCGATGCATCTGTAGATGTGATCCGGACCACTTGTCCAACAGATCCCATTGAAAGGTCCTCCCATGGAACCTGCCGAAGGGAATGGCCTCGTATGATGCCACCATCTTTCCCAGGACTCGCGTGCAGTGATGCACCGACACCTGTTTTGGTTTTAATAGGTCTCTGACCAGTGAGCCTTCTCCATCGGGAGATAATCCCTTTTCTGGTCTGTGTCTAGGATCATGCCTAGGAGAGGCAGATGAGCTGTAAGAAACAACTGCGACTTTGGAATATATAGAATCCAGCCGTGTTGCCGTTACACTTCCAGAGAAAGTGATACGCTGTTCAGCAACTGCTCTCTTGATCTCGCTTTTATGAGGAGATCGTCCAAGTACGTGATAATAGTGACACCTTGCTTCCGCAGGAGCACCATCATTTCCGCCATTACCTTGGTGAATATTCTCAAGGCCGTGGAGAGACCAAACGGCACCATCTGAAATTGGTAATGACAATCCCGTACCGCAATTCTGAGGTACGTCTGATGAGGTGGATAAATGGGGACATGAAGGTATGCATCCTTTATGTCCAGAGTCACCATAAAATCTCCCCCTTTCAGGCTTGCAATAACCGCTCTTAGCGATTCCATCTTGAACTTGAACCTTTTCAGGTATATGTTCAGGGATTTTAAATTCAATATGGGTCTGACCGAACCGTCTGGTTTCCGGACTACAACATGGTCGAATAATACCCCCCTCCTTGTTGAAGGAGGGGAACCTTGACCACCACCTGTTGAAGATACAATTTGTGAATTGCAGTTAACACTGTTTCCCTCTCGTGGGGGGAAGCCGGCAGGGCCGTCGGTGAGGGGGCATCTTCTCAAAGTCCAGCTTGTATCCCTGAGACACAATATCTATTGCCCAGGGATCTAACAGGGAGTGAACCCACTTGTGGCTGAACTTACGAAGGTGTGCCCCCACCGGGCCTAGCTCCGCCTGTGGAGCCCCAGCGACATGCGGTGGATCTTTGTAGAGGCCGGGGAGGACTTCTGTTCCTGGGAACTAGCTGTGTTGTGCAGCTTCTTTCCTCTACCCCCGCCTCTGGCAAGAAAGGACGCACCTCGGACTTTCTTGTTTCTTTATTCGAAAGGCTGCATTTGATAATGTCGTGCTTTCCTAGGCTGTGCAGGAATATAAGGCAAAATATCAGAATTACCAGCTATAGCTGTGGAGACCAGGTCCGAGAACCCTTCTCCACACAATCCTCAGCCTTCCATATGCCTCTTAAGTCGGCATCATCTGTCCATTGCATATTCTACAGGACACGTCAAGCAGAAATCTACATAGCTTTGACTCTAGGAACCAGTATACTCATGTCTCTTTAGGCATGTTTTATATATACATATCTCTTAAGACAGCATCATTAATATATATATATCTCTATATATACATATATATGCATACTAGTGTCTCAATCTCTGCTGATAAGGTACCTGTCCACGCTGCCACAGCGCTATAAACCCATGCCGACACAATCGCCGGTCTGAGTAGTGTACCAGAATGTGCACGCTATCTGCAGGATCCCTGAGAATAGCGGTTACGTCAGGGCTACCTTTTGGGCAAACGTGACACCCTAGGGGAAGATTCCCATCATATCCTGGCCCTAGTGGGGAAAGGATACTGCCTGAGAATTCTTTGTGGGAAACTGCAGTCTCTTGTCTGGAGATTCCGCTCTTTTTCATCATGAGAGGAGGGAAATTTATCTCAGCTTTCTTCCCCTTAAACATGTGTACCCTTGTGTCAGGGACAGATGAGTCATCAGTGATATGCAAATCATCTTTTATTACAATAATCATATATTGAATACTTTTCTGCCATTTTGGCTGTAACTTTGCATTATCGTAGTCGACACTGGAGTCAGACTCCGTGTCGATATCAGTGTCTATTATTTTGGATAGTGATCAATGAGAGACTCTGAAGGTCTCTGCGACATAGGGACAGACATGGGTAGATTCCCTGTCTGTTCTCTAATCTTTTGTGCAATAAATTCACCTTAGCACTTAATTACACATATCCAAACAGGTGTCGGCGTTGTCGACGGAGACACCACTCACACACACATTTGTTCCATCTTCTCCTTAGGGGAGCCTTTTACCTCAGACATGTCGACACACACGTACCGACACACCACACACTCAGGGAATGCTCATCTGAAGACAATTCCCCCACAAGGCCCTTTGGAGAGACAGAGAGAGAGTGTATGCCAGCACACACCCCAGCGCCATTAACACAGGAATAACACAGTAACTTAATGTTAACCCAGTAGCTGCTGTTTATATTGATTTTTGCTCCTAATTATGTGCCCCCCCTCTCTTTTTACCCTCTTCTACCGTGTAACTGCAGGGGAGAGACTGGGGAGCTTCCTCTCAGCGGTGCTGTGGAGAAAAAACATGGCGCTGGTGAGTGCTGAGGAAGAAGCCCCGCCCCCTCGATGGCGGGCTTCTGTCCCGCTTTCATGTACAATTTTGGCGGGGGCTCATACATATATACAGTGCCCAACTGTATATTATGCAAACTTTTGCCAAAGAGGTCTCTAATTGCTGCCCAGGGCGCCCCCCCCCCCCCCCTGCGCCCTGCACCATTACAGTGACCGGAGTATGTGGGTGTAGTGTGGGAGCAATGGCGCACAGCTGCAGTGCTGTGCGCTACCTCATATGAAGACTGGAGTCTTCTGCCGCCGATTTCGAAGTCTTCTTGCTTCTGTCACCGGCTTCTGTCTTCCGGCTCTGCGAGGGGGACGGCGGCGCGGCTCCGGGATCGGACGACCATGAGTGCGATCCTGTGTACGATCCCTCTGGAGCTAATGGTGTCCAGTAGCCTAAGAAGCAGGACCTATCTTCAGGGATGCTTCTCTCCCCTCAGTCCCACGTAGCAGAGAGTCTGTTGCCAGCAGATCTCTGAAAATAAAAAAACCTAACAAAATACTTTCTTTTTAGCAAGCTCAGGAGAGCTCACTAAGTAGCACCCAGCTCGTCCTGGCACAGATTCAAACTAAGGTCTGGAGGAGGGACAGAGGGAGGAGCCAGAGCACACCAGTATCCAAATTCTTTCTTAAAGTGCCCTGTCTCCTGCGGAGCCCGTCTATTCCCCATGGTCCTTACGGAGTCCCCAGCATCCACTAGGACGTTAGAGAAATTAAATTTGCAGTTCTGATTTATATGCCTTTCTTCCGTCTCCTAGTTTTGTCACCTTCCCTCCTATCCCCGTGCCAATATTTAGCAACATTTAATATTCTGTGGTTTTAACTGCTGGTATTTGTATACAGGATGAGTATCCCATATCCCGGAATGCTCTGGACCAGGAGCATTCAGGATATGGGATTTTTCCGGATAACGGAACACCTGGTCCAGCGGTCGCCACGGGTGGTCGACGGTGGGCCCGGCAGTCGTCGCGGGTGGTCCGGCATGCAGTATGCTGCAAGGGAATGGCTGCAAAGCCACTTTCCCGCCGCCAGCCATCGGTCACAGTAGTCATGACGTTACTACAGGTCCGGAATATTCCGGTGTTTGGAATATTCCGGATAACGGAGACCCGACCTGTATTGGTAAAGTTGTATATTGATCTTGGAGATTTATATGTATAAAAAAGCAATATTATAATTCTAAGTACAAAAAAGAAAACTTAAGAACACTGTCCACTGTAAGAACAGCCCTCCTTCGCCTTCCACCAACCAGCACTCATACTGTAGAGATGTGTGCTTAAATTCTAAGCAATCTGACTAGATTGCTTAGAAGTTAAGCACACATTGCTCTGTGCGTATAGCCTATAGCGACAGCGATGTGCACCCCTGGCGCATCGCTATTGCTGACTCTAGATTGGCCTGCATGCGTGACAAATCTAGTTAGATCTCTCACTTTACTGCTGGGTGAAGTGAGCATTTTTTCCTCTTACATCCTAGAGGATGCTGGGGACTCCAAAAGGACCATGGGGTATAGACGGGATCCGCAGGAGCTTGGGCACACTGAAAAGACTTTGACTGGGTGTGAACTGGCTCCTCCCTCTATGCCCCTCCTCCAGACCTCAGTTAGACTTTGTGCCCAGGACTGACTGAACATACACTAGGGGAGCTCTCCTGAGTTTCTCTGGAAAAGACTTATGTTAGGCTTTTTTTATTTTCAGGGGGACCTGCTGGCTACAGGCTCCCTGCATCGAGGGACTGAGGGGAGAGAAGTCAGACCTACTTCTACTTAGTTAAGGACTCTGCTTCTTAGGCTACTGGACACCATTAGCTCCAGAGGGTTCGATCACTTGGTTCGCCTAGCTGCTTGTTCCCGGAGCCGCGCCGTCACCCCCCTCACACAAGCCAGAAGAAAGAAACCGGGTGAGTATGCAGAAGACTTCAGTAACGAGGTACAGCGCAGCGGTAGCACTGCGCTCCATGCTCCCACACACTTCACCAATGGCACTCACAGGGTGCAGGGCGCTGGGGGGGAGCGCCCTGGGCAGCATGTTACTGGGTCCTGCAGGCTGGCAGAAGGCATTTTCGGTGCCTGGGCACCGTTTTCCGTACCCCCGCCGGCATTTTCATTCTGAATTTTAGCGGGCTGAAGTGCTCCGGGAAGGGGCGGGGCTTAGCCGCACAGCTCACCAGCGCCATTTTCTCTCACCCACAGCCGTTGCATGAGACGCTGGCCCGGGACCTCCAAGCTCCACTTCAAGGGACAGGGAGCAAATCGGGGGGGGGGGGGGCGGGGACAGATATTTGGTGCATAATTATTGTAGTTACAAGCAGCGCCTTACACATATATTGTTTGGTGGGATATATGGGCGCTGGGGTGTGAGCTGGCATACTCCCTCTGTGTTCCTCTATCCAGGCTTCTTTGTGGGTCTGTCCCCTAGCTGAGGCAATGTCGGTGTATTGGTACTACGTGTCGGCATGCCTGAAGCTGTGTGTTACACCCCGGAGGAGGTTGCTGGGGGCGCAGATGCGGGTCTGGAGTTGGCTCTGTCGGCACAGCCGACACCTGATTGGCTTACAATAGTACACTTAATACAAATGTGGCCTCATTGTCTAAAAGATTAGATAAAACGGAGTCTCAGACACAGGTGTGGAGGAAATCCATGGAGGATGCTTTGTCTCAGGTGCAGACCCCATCAGGGTCGCAAAGGCGGTCGTTTACCCAGTTCGTAGATACGGATACCGACACGGATTCTGATTCCGATGTCGACTTCACTGAGGCTGCTTTACACCCACGGTTAGTTAAGAGTATTCAGTACATGATTGTGGCTATTAAAGATGTTTTACATATTTCTGATGAACCTGTGGTGCAGGAAACAAGGATTTGTTTGTTCAAAGGGAAAAAACCTGAGGTGAAGTTTCCCCCCTCTCATGAAATGAATACTCTTTGTGAAAAGGCTTGGGAGTCGCCGGACAAGAGGTGGCAGATTCCCAAGAGAATTTTCATGGCGTATCCTTTCCCCTCCGATGACAGGGAAAAATGGGAGTCGTCTACAAATGTCGACAAGGCTCTATCCCGTTTGTCTAAGAAGGTGGCGCTTCCGTCCCCTGACACGGCAGCTCTCAAGGATCCGGCGGATCGCAAGCTGGAGACGTCTCTGAAGTCCATTTTCGCTAATACGGGTGCATTGCTCAGACCTGCTGTGGCGTCGGTATGGGTGAGTAGTGCTATTGCTAAATGGGCTGAGAATTTAGCTGCTGATATGGATACCCTTTATAAAGATAATGTTCTTTTGACTCTTGGTTATATCAAGGACGCTGCAGATTACCTGAAGGATGCTGCGAGGGATGTTGGTCTCTTGGGATCAAGAGCCAATTCCATGGCAATATCGGCCAGGAGGGCGCTGTGGATCCATCAATGGAATGCTGATGCCGACTCCAAGAGAGCTATGGAAGCTCTCCCCTTCAACGGTAGTGTCTTATTTGGTGACGGCTTGGCTGACCTGGTGTCTACCGCGACGGCGGGTAAGTCATCTTTTCTTCCTTATGTTCCCACGCAACAGAAAAAGGCACCACATTCAGCAGACGCAGTCCTTTCGTCCAAATAAATACAAGCGTGGAAAAGTTCGTCCTTCCTCGCTTCAAAGGGTAGAGGAAGGGGAAGAAAGTCGCCTGCAGTATCAGGCGCCCAGGACAAAAAGTCCTCCCCTGCCTCTACCAAGTTCACCGCATGACGCTGGGGCTTCCCTGGGGGAGGCCGGACCGATGGGGGGCCGTCTGAGAATCTTCAGTCAGGTCTGGGTTCAATCAGGCCTGAATCCTTGGGTCCTAGATATAGTATCTCAGGGATACAGGCTGGAGTTTCAGGAGATGCCCCCACACCGGTTTTTCATTTCGGCCTAACCAGTGTCTCTTCCGGACAGGGAGGTGGTGAAGGCAGCAATACAAAAGTTGTGTCAACAGAGGGTCATTGTTCCCGTTCCCCCGTCCCAACGGGGGGAGGGGTTCTACTCGAGCCTCGAGCCTTTTTGTTGTACCGAAACCTGACGGTTCGGTCAGACTGATTCTGAACCTAAAATCCCTCAATCCATACTTGAAAGTTTTCAAGTTCAAGATGGAATCTCTTCGAGCTGTGATTTCCAGCCTAGAAGGGGGGGATTTTATGGCGTCAGTCGACATAAAGGATGCCTACTTACACGTCCCGATATATCCTCTGCATCAAGCTTTCCTCAGGTTTGCGATACAGGATTCTCATTACCAATTTCAGACGTTGCCGTTTGGGCTTTCCACGGCCCCGAGGATTTTCACCAAAGTCATGGCAGAAATGATGGTTCTCCTTCGCAACCAAGGGGTTACAATTATCCCATACTTGGACGATCTCCTGATAAAGGCGAGGTTCAAGGAACGGTTGTTGAGAAATGTGAATTTGTCTCTGTCGGTTCTGCGACAACACGGTTGGGTGCTAAATTTGCCAAAGTCTCAGTTGATTCCGACCACTCGGCTGCCCTTTCTGGGCATGATTCTAGACACGGGGTTACGGAGAGTGTTTCTTCCGGAAGACAAAGCTCTGGAACTACAGACGATGGTCAGGGAGCTTCTGAGGCCGACAAGTGTGTCGATTCATCAATGTACTCGGGATCTGGGGAAAATGGTTGCAGCGTACGAAGCCATTCCGTTTGGAAGGTTTCATGCCCGGGTGTTTCAGTGGGATCTGCTGAGCAAATGGTCCAGGTCTCACCTGCACATGCACCGGAAAATAAGTCTATCTTCCAGGGCCAGGATTTCTCTCCTGTGGTGGTTACAAAGTTCCCACCTCCTAGGAGGGCGTCGGTTCGGAATCCAGGACTGGGTTCTACTGACAACAGATGCAAGTCTCCGAGGCTGGGGCGCAGTCACCCAAGGAAGAAATTTCCAGGGGAAATGGTTGCTCCAGGAATCTTGTCTCCACATAAATGTTCTCGAGTTAAGAGCCATTTACAACGGCCTGCTACAAGCGAAAAGCCTTCTTCAGGGTCGACCTGTCCTGATACAGTCGGACAACATAACAGCGGTGGCGCATATAAACCGTCAAGGCGGAACAAGGAGCAGGGCGGCTATGGCGGAGGCCACAAGAATCCTTCGCTGGGCGGAACAGCACGTGAGCGCTCTGTCAGCAGTCTTCCTTCCGGGAGTGGACAACTGGGAAGCAGACTTCCTCAGCAGACACGATCTCCATCCGGGAGAGTGGGCTCTTCACCAAGAGGTATTTGCAGAAGTGACGAAACGTTGGGGAATTCCGCTGATCGACATGATGGCGTCTCGCCTCAACAAGAAGCTTCCGCGGTATTGTTCCAGGTCAAGGGACCCCCAAGCCAGTGCAGTGGACGCCCTGGTGACTCCGTGGGTGTTTCAGTCGGTGTATGTGTTCCCTCCACTTTCTATCATTCCAAAGGTGCTGGGAATCATTCGACGAGCAAGAGTTCAGGCGATCCTCGTCGTTCCAGATTGGCCAAGAAGGGCCTGGTATCCGGATCTTCAGTAATTACTTGTGGAAGATCCTTGGCCGCTTCCTCTAAGAGAGGACCTGTTATTGCAGGGACCATGCGTGTTTCCGGACTTACCACGGCTGCGTTTGACGGCATGGAAGTTGAGCGCCAAATCTTAGCTCGCAAAGGTATTCCCGGGGAGGTCATTCCCACTCTCCTTAAGGCTAGGAAGGAGGTTACGGCGAAACATTATCACCGTATTTGGAGAAAGTATGTTTCGTGGTGTGAGACCAAAACTGCTCCTGCGGAGGAATTTCACTTGGGTCGGTTTCTCCATTTTTTGCAGGCAGGCGTAGATGCAGGCCTGAAATTGGGTTCCATCAAAGTGCAGATTTCGGCTTTATCTATTTTCTTGCCAGGAAAACAGAGGCGCTGTTTGTCCTGTATGCTTCCAACAAGATTGGTCATCCTGCTTCAAAGCAGACTATTGCACGCTGGATTTGTAGTACGATTCAGCAAACTCATTCTTCGGCTGGACTACCGGTGCCGAAGTCAGTAAAGGAAAAGTGGGCTCATCTTGGGTGGCTGCCCGAGGGGTCTCGGCACTTCAGCTTTGCCGAGCAGCTACGTGGTCGGGTTCAAACACCTTTGCTAAGTTTTACAAGTTTGATACCCTGGCTGAGGAGGACCTCATGTTTGCTCAATCGGTGAAGCAGAGTCGTCTGCACTCTCCCGCCCGTGTTGGAGCTTTGGTATAGACCCCATGGTCCTTTTGGAGTCCCCAGCATCCTCTAGGATGTAAGAGAAAATAGGATTTTAGTACCTACCGGTAAATCCTTTTCTCCCAATCCGTAGAGGATGCTGGGCGCCCATCCCAGTGCGGACTGTTACTTCCAGTGTATTCTTGCTGGTTAAATTCGTTTACACACGGGTTGTGTCTTTGTTGTTTTCAGCTTGTTGCTGTTGTTAATTCATACTTTTATCTGGTTTACTGATTCTCCGGTTGTACGGTATGTTTGTGGTGTGTGCTGGTATGTTTCTCACCGTTAGTTTAAACAAAAATCCTTTCCTTAAAATGTCCGTCTCTCCTGGGCACAGTTCCTATAACTGAGGTCTGGAGGAGGGGCATAGAGGGAGGAGCCAGTTCACACCCAGTCAAAGTCTTTTCAGTGTGCCCAAGCTCCTGCGGATCCCGTCTATACCCCATGGTCCTTTTGGAGTCCCCACCATCCTCTACGGACTAGGAGAAAAGGATTTACCGGTAGGTACTAAAATCTTATTATTTATTTTTATTTCCTCGCTCAGCACACATCCGGCTGTGTGCTGAGAATCCTGAGACGTGTGCAGAGTTATCTGTGCTAGATCGCTCAGCACACATCTTTGGGAGAAATCTGTACCCCCCTTTAGTGGAATGAAACTACAAACAGGATATCAAGCAATCAATGCTGCTGAGCATGTCATTGCCAACCCAGTACCAGCACTGACAGCTCTCACTATTCCCCTAATCACCAGTCAGCGCTCGCAAATCATAAACCCTAAATAGTTGGAGTGATTGAAAAGTTCAGCCCTATTAAACTCACTAACACGAACCTTCTATTCTTGTGAGCTTGTTACATGACAGGTTCAAGCTTTGCAGGTGCATCAAGGAGTCTAGTCCTTCAATCCTGGTTATAAGGTTGGACGATAAATCCAAATGCTGTAAATTGTGGAGGTGTGCGAGCCCTTCAATCTTCAATATGTGATTACAATGCAAATTAATGGACAGGAGGTCGGAGTTCAATGACATCTCCAGCAAGCTAGTAAAACAAATAAAAATTACTAAGATCAGTAAGCGCAGATCAGAGGTCTACTAAAACAAGTCAGCAAAATATTGTGCAGAGTAAAGGGCATACCATGACCAAGCTATAACCTAAGTGTAGAGCTGGATTGTTAGCAAAGGGCCAGCAGCCTACTCTTGAGTCTAAACAGGTACTGATAACATTCACACAAAGCATGCATTTGAAAATATACCAGACTTTATTGTAATAATATGTTGTAGCTATGGGGAATAGTTGTAAATGCTGCACTTCACATTTCCTGTTCTGAAAGCCTTTCAATGGGTGGTACATAACAGGGGCGAAGGTAGGGTTGCCACCTCAGCCCTTTAATTCTCAACACATTAATTACACAGGTTCTGTGGCTGGCAGGGCTGCCATCAGAAATTACGGGGCCCGGGACTGGTAAAATAGGCAGGGCACCCCTCAAAAATAAACAATAATAATTAAATTAAATATATATATTATATAAAATTTAAAAAAAAAAACGGTGTCCCCAACACTATATTATGCACCACACTATAATACCCCAGTACCTGCTCATTGGGGTACTTATTGTCCCCCCCCTGCAGCCGCTGGAGTTACTGCAGACTGTTCGGCAGCCTGTTTCATGTGAAACTACAGAAAATGTCCCATCCAAAATGGCCACCGCCTCGAAGGAGACAGTTATTAAAGATACTAGAGCCTCCTCTAGTATCTTTAATAACTTTCTCCTCTGAGGCGGCGGCCATCTTGAGAAGGGCTTTTCAATAGCTTGCAGATGCCGGGCAGCGGCGGTGACAGGATGGGCGGCGGAGGCAAGAGGACGGATGGTGGTGGACGGATGGTTCAGCGGCATGAGCAGTCCGAGCCCTACCCTCTTTGTTAGAGAGTTCGGGCCCGGGACAGCTGTGCCCGCAGCACCCCCTGATGGCGGGTCTGGTGGCTGGCTGACTTCAAGACTCCATTTGACCTGGTTTTAATCAGCCACAGAACCTGTAATTAATGTGTCCAGAATGAAAGGGATGAGGTGGCAACCTTAGGCGAAGGAGTCCTACAATGGCCACTACAGCCAAATAAGGGGGAGGGGCGCCAGGAGGCCCGCAAGCCAACATGCATCCCAAAGGTGAGCAAACATGTAAGCATGCACCCCCTTTCGCAGCTCACTAGCCCCATTGGCCAGTGAAGGGCAGAAGGGATGGGTCCAGGGGAAGGGGGAGGCACCAGGAGTTAAAAGGGGCAGCCAGGGGAAAGAGCCCTCTCTTTCCTTTCTCCCACATACTGGGCAGCACACCACATTTCCTGTTGTGACATCCTTTCAATGGGTACATAACAAGGAATAGAGTATATTGGTTTGTCCTGGGGACTAGAAATGGCAATACATAGCCACATTCTATTCTGAACGGAGTTACATGCATCTCTCCAATCTCCTCCCGAACAACGTTATCATCCTTTATCAAACATTCATTATTACTTACATGATGGTAGGGAGATGTACTTAACGTTGAGAATCACGGTGTGTAATGTATAACCATGTATACAATGTTACAGCGCTTACCTTGTCACCTGTTTGTCCATCAGACTCAGTTCCTTGCTATGGGGATCCCCACCAGCCATCTTCATTTAGCTGGATGTTCAGATCCTACACTGGGTTTAAGAAGTATACTGTTAACACACATCCCAAAGCAGCCTGATGCATGTGTCCGTGTCTGTGTGTATATATTCAGTATATATATGTAGTGTGATCTGTGCAGTGTTACACTGTAGCACTGGGAACTCTGTCAGTGCTGCAGCTTTCATATGCATTGGGCAGCAGCAGGATAGACTACCGTATGTGATAAATACAAGGAGTCCGGGGTTATAAAGACAGAAGTAAGCAGCTCTGCATATAATAGCTGAACTAGAACCCCCAGCATACCGCCCCGTGTCACATGGCAGCTACCGCAGTGTGAGCTCCGGCATAATGGTGGTGTAATACCGTGACAGCTGGGAGCCGGTCTCCAGCAGAGCTGGCTGCTAGTTCCTTCCGTCCGCCGTGTAACGGCAATACAGCGCTCAGTGCATGCCGGAAGTTGTTGGGTGCCATGGCAACAGCACCCTCCTCCCCGCTACAGCCAGGCCCGCCTCTCCCTGCTACCGTGTACTATCACCCCTACGAGTGGCTCCCTCCCTGGCTGCAGTGTCAGGAGTGGATTGCGGTGGACGTTAGTGTCCTCAGCTCAGTGCACTGTAATACATGTGTTATTATGGCTGCCAGTGTCTGCTTATATACTATATATATAGTATCGGGTGTGGTTCATTGGGTCCACAGTCGTTAGGCCGACCACCAGGGCTGCCACCAGAAATTGTGGGGCCCGGGACTGCCAAAATAGGCAGCCCCCCCCCCCCCCCCCCCCCTCTTTTACAGAAAATATTTTAGTCAGATACTTTGGCCAAAAATTTCGCCAGGCAGAGCACATTATACACATTACACCAGGCAGAGCACATTGTACACATTAGGCCAGGCAGAGTACGTTATACACATTACACCAGGCAGAGCACATTATACACATTACACCAGGCAGAGCACATTGTACACATTAGGCCAGGCAGAGTACGTTATACACATTACACCAGGCAGAGCACATTATACACATTGGGGGTAATTCTGAGTTGATCGCAGCAGCAAGTTTGATAGCAATTGGGCAAAACCATGTGCACTGCAGGGGGGGCAGATATAACATGTGTAGAGAGAGTTAGATTTAGTTGGGTTATATTGTTTCTGTGCAGGGTAAATACTGGCTGATTTATTTTTACACTGCAATTTAGAATGCAGATTGAACACACCCCACCCAAATCTAACTCTCTCTGCACATGTTAAATCTGCCTCCCCTGCAGTGCACATGGTTTTGCCCAACTGCTAAAAAATTTCCTGCTGCGATCAACTTGGAATTACCCCCATTACACCAGGCAGAGCACATTGTACACATTAGGCCAGGCAGAGTACGTTATACACATTAGGCCAGGTAGAGCACGTTATGCACATTACACCAGGCAGAGCACGTTATACACATTAAGCCAGGTAGAGCACGTTATATACATTACGCCAGGCAGAGCACGTTATACACATTACGCCAGGCAGAGCACGTTATACACATTACGCCAGGCAGAACACGTTATACACATTACAGTATGCTGACTGCCGGGATCCCCAGCGCCAGTATGCCAAACCCAGCCAGTGGGGGCAATGGACTGGATGGGGGGGCGGGGGGGGGGGGGAGGCATTGCAATGGTGATGGGAGGGGTGAACACTAGGCAGGAGAACGGGGTACACTATGCTGAATGAGGGGAGGGGACACTGTAATTTGACTGGCTGGGGAGGTTCTAGCAGGGAGGCAGTTAGATGGGGGCAGTGGACTGGTTGGGGAGGGAAGAGGGAGACACTGGGATAGGTAGTCAGTAATATGGTGGGGGACACTGGGCTGCTAAAGAAGTAGAGGAAGGAGAGGCAGTGAAATGGTGTGGGGGGGGGGGGCACACCAGGCTGGAGAAGGGGGACACTGAACTGCATGGTGGTGATGTATTGTGTCTGGACGGGCAAGAGGGTTTTAGGTGAGGAAGCAGTGAGATGAGTGTAGTGGGCTAGTTGGGGAGGGGGGAGACATTGGGTTGGAAGGATGAGGGTCAATAATGGTGGGGGGACAGTGTGATGGAGCAGCTGCAGATACTTGGTTGAGAACACTGACCTGGGGTTACTTGGTCCCGCAGATTTGTTCCAGGCTGTCCTGACATCTAGAAGACAAAAACTTTAATCAAACAGGCACAGCAAGCTGCTGCTTGCTGATTGTGATCATCGGTGGCGGGCAGGGAGCCCGCCCGCCCGCCCAGAGATCCCGACCGCCCGCACAGGGAGCCCGCCCGCCGGCCGCGATGATAGCTGCTCACTGACCTGACGACAGTGCAGGGCAGGCTGAGACTCCGCAGAAGGGGAGCGGCGGGCAGCAGGCAGCGGTATTGGGTGGGATGATAGGTGCTCACTGTCCGACAGTGCAGAGCAGGCAGGCTCAGCAGAAGGGGAGCAGCGACAGTGGGTGGGCAGCCAGCCAGCCCGCCCGCCGCGATAATAGGTGCAGGTGCTCACTGTCCAACAGTGCAGGGCAGGCAGGCTCAGCAGAATGACAGTGGACGCCGGCATCTGAAGTCAAGGGCAGTGGTAGAGGCTGCCAGCCGCGGTCAGAGTCACCGGCGGCGGCCGCCGCCGGGAATATCCATGGTTAGCTGTTTGAACAGCCCGGGCCCTCCACTCTGTCAGAGTGGCCGGGCCCGGGACAACTGTACACAGGGCACCCCCTTGATGGCGGCCCTGCCGAACACTATTGGTCGACATGGTCATGAGGTCGACATGATTTTTCTTTTCTTTTTGTGGTGTTGCTTCGCTCGACGTGCTTTGGGCAAGATGCCTCGCTGCACGCGTCACAGGTTACTATTCCCAGTCATAGTCCACGTGGATCGTAAAGTATGGAAAAGTTCAGAACAGGGGAGGGGGGGGGGGGAGAATGTGAAAACTCATGTCGACCTCTTTCTGTGTCGACATTTGCCATGTCGACCCAAAGACCATGTTGGCCAATAGTGGTCGACCTAATAACTGTCGACCTAAAGACCGGATACCAAGTATTCCATCCACTACATACGCAGGCAGACACCTGTATCACATGAGGCCCCTTCTACCATTTGTTTCAATGGGCTCTAGTAAAAGATACGTTTTCACTGCTATCCGCCATCTTCATATTGCCATATAAATAGGCCTGTCACCTGACAAGTGAATATAGTCAGAATGTGATCACAGCAGGTGCGCTAAAAGGCAGTGTGCAGCCAGACAGTCGTACCCTAAACGGAGGATTCCCCGTCACCTCCACCAGAACCAATATACAGAAAAAGAGGGGTAAACTTATCTGGCGCTACTGGTCAATCAATCTCCTGTATCACCGATCCTTCAATCTTTTCAATCAATTGAAAAGATTGAAGGATCGGTGATACAGGAGATTGATTGACCAGTAGCGCCAGATAAGTTTACCCCTCTTTCTCTAACGTCCTAGAGGATGCTGGGACTCCGTAAGGACCATGGCTATAGACGGGCTCCGCAGGAGACATGGGCACTTTAAGAAAGACTTTGGATCTGGGTGTGCACTGGCTCCTCCCTCTATGCCCCTCCTCCAGACCTCAGTTTGTTTGATACTGTGCCCAGTGGAGACTGGGTGCTTTCAGGGAGCTCTCCTGAGTTTCCTGTAAAAGAAAGTATTTTAGTTAGGTTTTTTATTTTCAGGGAGCCTGCTGGCAACAGACTCCCTGCATCGAGGGACTGAGGAGAGAGAAACAGACCCACTTCTCTGAGTTTCAGGGCTCTGTTTCTTAGGCTACTGGACACCATTAGCTCCAGAGGGATCGGTACGCAGGTCTCACCCTCGCCGTCCGTCCCAGAGCCACACCGCCGTCCTCCTCGCAGAGTCGGAAGAAAGAAGCCGGGTGAGTATGTGAGGAAAAGACTTCAGAGGTGGCAGAAGACATGATCTTCATAAGAGGTAACGCACAGCAGTGAAGCGGTGCGCCATTGCTCCCATTCACCTCACACACTTCGGTCACTGTAAGGGTGCAGGGCGCAGGGGGGGCGCCCTGGGCAGCAATAAACACCTCAGGTGGCAAATACACATATATACATGTACAGCTGGGCACTGTACATGTATAAAAAGAGCCCCCGCCATGTTATTAGTAAATTTGAGCGGAACAGAAGCCCACAGCCGAGGGGGCGGGGCTTCTCCCTCAGCACTCACCAGCGCCATTTTTTCTCCACAGCACCGCTGAGAGGAAGCTCCCCGGACTCTCCCCTGCTTGACACACGGTGAAAGAGGGTTTTAAAGTAGAGGGGGGGCACATAATTGGCGCATATACATTATACATAAGCGCTACTGGGTAAACATTCTGTGTTTTTTCCTGGGTCATATAGCGCTGGGGTGTGTGCTGGCATACTCTCTCTCTCTGTCTCTCCAAAGGGCCTGGTGGAGAACCTGTCTTCAGAAAAGAGCTTCCCTGTGTGTGTGTGGTGTGTCGGTACGCGTGTGTCGACATGTCTGAGGTTGAAGGCTCACCTAAGGAGGAGGGGGAGTGTATGAATAGTAGGTCTCCGTCGGCAGCGCCGACACCTGACTGGATGGATATGTGGAATGTTTTAAGTGCTAATGTTAATTTATTGCACAAAAGATTAGACAAAGCTGAAGCTAGGGTACAGTCAGGGAGTCAACCCATGTCTGTCCCTATGTCGCCGGGACCTTCGGGGTCTCAGAAGCGCCCACTATCCCAAATAGATGACACAGATACCGACACGGATTCAGACTCCAGTGTCGACTACGATGATGCAAAATTGCAGCCAAGGGTGGCTAAATGTATTCGATATATGATTATCGCAATTAAAGATGTTTTGCATATTACTGAGGAACCCTCTGTCCCTGACACGAGGGTACACATGTATAAGGGAAAGAAAACTGAGGTCACCTTTCCCTCCTCACATGAGCTGAACGAATTATGCGAAAAAGCGTGGGAAACTCCAGACAAAAAACTGCAGATTCGCAAAAGGATTCTAACAGCGTATCCTTTCCCGTCACAGGACAGAATACGGTGGGAATCCTCCCCTAGGGTAGACAAAGCTTTGACACGCTTATCAAAAAAGATAGCGCTCCCGTCCCAAGATACGGCTACCCTCAAGGATCCTGCTGACCGCAAGCAGGAGGTTACCTTGAAGTCCATTTACACTCATTCTGGTACGTTGCTCAGTCCGGCAATTGCGTCGGCCTGGGTTTGTAGTGCTGTAGCAGCATGGACAGATTCTTTATCAGCGGATATTGAGACCCTTGATAAGGATACCATTTTAATGACCCTAGGGCATATAAAAGATGCCGTCTTATATATGAGGGATGCTCAAAGAGACATTAGTTTACTGGGTTCCAGAATAAACGCTATGTCCATTTCTGCTAGGCGAGTCTTATGGACCCGACAGTGGACGGGGGATGCCGACTCAAAGAGGCATATGGAGTTTTTGCTGTACAAGGGTGAGGAATTGTTTGGAGAGGGCCTCTGGGACCTCGTCTCCACAGCTACGGCAGGTAAATCGATTTTTTTGCCTTATGTTCCCTCACAATCTAAGAAAGCGCCTCATTATCAAATACAGTCCTTTCGTTCAAATAAAAGCAAAAGAGTACGTGGATCGTCCTTTCTTGCCAGGGGTAAGGGCAGAGGAAAAAAGCTGCACAACACAGCTAGTTCCCAGGAACAGAAGTCCTCCCCGGCCTCTGCAAAATCCACCGCATGATGCTGGGGCTCCCCTGAGGGAGTCCGCTCCAGTGGGGGCACGTCTTCGACTTTTCAGCCACATCTGGGTTCAATCACAGGTGGATCCCTGGGCAATGGAAATTGTTTCCCAGGGATACAGGCTGGAATTCGAAGAGGTGTCTCCTCGCCGGTTTTTCAAATCGGCGCTACCAACTTCTCCCCTGGAAAGGGATATAATGTTACAGGCGATTCAAAAATTGTGTCTTCAACAAGTGGTGGCCGAGGTTCCCCTGCTTCAGAGGGGGAAGGGGTACTACTCAACCCTGTTTGTGGTCCCGAAACCGGACGGTTCGGCAAGACCCATTTTGAATTTAAAATCCCTGAACCTTTACTTAAAATGGTTCAAGTTCAAGATGGAATCGCTCAGAGCGGTTATCGCCAGCCTGGAAGGGGGGGATTTTATGGTATCGCTGGACATAAAGGATGCATACCTGCATGTTCCCATATATCCTCCTTATCAGGCGTACCTGAGATTTGCGATACAGGATTGTCATTACCAATTTCAGACGTTGCCGTTTGGGCTTTCCACGGCCCCGATAATTTTCACCAAGGTAATGGCGGAAATGATGGTACTCCTGCGAAAGCAGGGTGTCACAATTATCCCGTACTTGGACGATCTCCCCATAAAAGCGAGATCACGGGAGAAGTTGCAGAACAGCGTATCCCTTTCACTGAAGGTGTTACAGCGACACGGCTGGATTCTCAATATTCCAAAGTCGCAGCTGGATCCTACGACTCGCCTGTCCTTCTTGGGCATGATTCTGGACACAGACCAGAAAAAGGGTTTTTCTTCCGGAAGAAAAAGCGCAGGAACTCATGACTCTAGTCAAGAACCTGTTGAAGCCGAAACAAGTGTCAGTGCATCATTGCACTCAAGTCCTGGGAAAAATGGTGGCGACATACGAAGCCATTCCCTTCGGCAGGTTCCATGCAAGGACTTTCCAGTGGGACCTATTGGACAAATGGTCCGGGTCACATCTGCACATGCATCAGCGGATCACCCTGTCCCCCAGGGCCAGGGTTTCTCTCCTGTGGTGGCTGCAGAGTGCTCACCTTCTAGAGGGCCGCAGGTTCGGCATTCAGGATTGGATCCTGGTGACCACGGACGCGAGCCTCCGCGGTTGGGGAGCAGTCACACAGGGAAGAAATTTCCAAGGCCTTTGGTCAAGTCAAGAGACTTGTCTTCACATCAACATCCTGGAACTGAGGGCCATATTCAACGCCCTACGTCAAGCGGAGACCTTACTTCGCGACCGACCGGTGCTGATTCAGTCGGACAACGTCACCGCAGTAGCTCATGTAAACCGCCAAGGCGGCACAAGGAGCAGAGCGGCGATGGCGGAAGCCACCAGAATTCTTCACTGGGCGGAGAATCATGTAAGTGCACTGTCAGCAGTGTTCATTCGGGAGTGGACAACTGGGAAGCAGACTTCCTCAGCCAACACGACCTGCATCCAGGAGAGTGGGGACTTCATCAGGAAGTCTTCGCACAGATTGCAAGTCGGTGGGGATTGCCCCAAATAGACATAATGGCGTCCCGTCTCAACAAAAAGCTACAAAGGTATTGCGCCAGGTCAAGAGATCCTCAGGCGGTAGCTGTGGACGCCCTAGTGACACCGTGGGTGTTCCAGTCGGTCTATGTATTTCCTCCTCTTCCTCTCATATCCAAGGTGTTGAGAATAATAAGAAAAAGAGGAGTGAGAACAATACTCATTGTTCCGGATTGTCCACGAAGGACTTGGTATCCGGATCTGCAGGAAATGCTCACAGAAGATCCGTGGCCTCTTCCTCTAAGACAGGACCTGTTGCAACAGGGTCCCTGTCGGCTGCGTTTGACGGCATGGCGGTTGAACGCCGGATCCTAGCGGAAAAAGGTATTCCGGATGAGGTCATTCCTACGCTAATACAGGCTAGGAAGGGCGTGACATCTAAACATTATCACCGGATATGTTTCTTGGTGCGAGGCCAGGAATGCTCCTACGGAAGAATTCCATCTAGGCCGTTTTCTCCACTTCCTACAGACTGGAGTGAATTTGGGCCTAAAGTTAGGCTCCATTAAAGTTCAGATTTCGGCCTTATCCATTTTCTTTCAAAAGGAATTGGCCGGGGCGTTGCCACGGCGGCAAGCGGGTAGGAAGCAGGATACAGGAGCTCCCCGGATTATTAATCCTGATCAACTCCTTGGGCTCCCCTAAACCTGCTTTCCGGCTCCTAACTCTCACAGTCTCTCTGGGGAGGCGGCGGGCATCGCTGTGAGACTTCTGCCCGTGTCTCCGGCCGGCGCCGGCTGCCGCCCGGTTCTCGGGCCTAGGCTGCCAGCACATCCCCGACCTCGATTTGCGGGACACTGCCGCACTGCCGCGGGCACGCGGTGAATATTGCCGCTTCCGGCGGCGTGGGGTGAGCGGCGCCCTCCCCTTGCACCACCTGGATCCCATACCTGGCTGCTCCTGTCCCCTGGAGCCCGAGATCCGTGTGCCTGAGTGAGGGAGGTGAGGCAGTGGGCCTGGCGGCCATTTTGGAAGTTCCTCCCTTCATTAACCCTTTCTGCACTGCACTGCTCTGGGAATTTACAGGAGCTGCAGGGTTGGATAAAGTGACCCAGGACACGCTGCCCTGTTTTTCTTTCATTGCCCAGCCTATATTATATTATAGCACCTCCTCTTGGGTCCCCCTGGCCCCCATCCCCACTCTGTTTCACTACAAGACGCCTGGGGCCCTGGTACATTGCTGACACTGCAATTACTGTCCTTTGCTGCACCTCCTGACACTGAATACCTGGGCTTTGAGTGCTGCTTGAACATTGATATTATGGTGAGGGGTGGTCAAAGCGGCTAAATTGGAGAAGTTCGCCCGTCAGCCTCCCACCCAGCCGACACAATCCTATCCTAAAACCTCCCCATCTACCCGACCCGTTCCCCCGGCTGGGGCCGATACGGGTGCGGATATGCAGCCGTCTGCTACTTCCATTCAACAAGTCTTGGAGGCCATAGCGGCCAGCGAACAATGCCTGTCAGACAAAATGGAGAAGGTGCAGTGCGATTTATCACTGTTACGCCAGGATGTCCAGCGCGTCCGAGAGAGAGTGGGCGAAACCGAGACGCGGGTCTCCAACCTAGAGGACCTCACTGGCCCCTTGCAATGGTCTGTGTCGGCTGTCTCCCAGCAAGTTTCGGCTATGCAAACTAAACTCCTGGAAATGGAGGGACGCCTTTGCAGAAACAACGTGAGATTCGTGGGCCTGCCTGAAAAGGAGGAGGGGGCACATCCCGAGGGTTTCCTGGGGTCCTGGCTAAAAGAGAGGTATGGCACTGAATCCTTTACGCCTCAGTTTGCGGTGGAGCGGGCGCACCGAGTGCCATTCCGGCCTATGCCTCCGGGTGCACCTCCGCGAACATTTATAGCCAAGTTTCTGCACTACAAAGACCGGGACTCCGCCCTGCGCCTGGGCCGCGTGAAGGCCCCCCTGCTTCTAAATGGTGTTCGGGTGTCGGCATTTCCAATTTTTGCAGCGGATGTCCAGAAGGATCGGCCCAGTTTCTGCCCATCGAGCGGCGTCTTCGTGACCTGAATCTTCCCTATTCGATGCTGTTTCCCTCCAGGCTGCGTGTGGTGGCGGACGGAGAAACTAAGTTCTTCAGTTCTCCGAAGGAGGCGGCGGCCTGGCTGGACAGATACGCTCCGGATGCCCGCCAGATGGCTCCGGACTGACATCCAGTGTCCGTTCTACATGGGCCTACGATATGCAAGTATAAGTCCGGGGAGCTTCCTTTTGAACTAGTTGTTCTGGACTTTGTTGGGTAGTGACTTTTACGCATTGGGTTTTGTATTGGGGTTTTTTGTTTGAATCTGTATGATACGCATAGCACTGCCGTAGGCTTTCAGATCACCAAGGTTAGAGCTCTGTTAGGGATATGTGTATGCCACAGTTCGGGGAGGTATACGGGGAGGGGGGCTGTTGTTGGGATGATGTTTGTTTTTCTGTTGTTTTTCTATTTCTCTTTTTTTCAGTTTTTTGTTTTTCATATGACCATTTATCAAACTGCGAGGTGATGTTGTGCTATTTAGAGGGGTTTGGCTCGGGCTCGGGGCCTGGGGCCTGCGGGCGATATGGTTCCAGGGATGGTACCGTGTACGGGCAGATAGAAACTTGGATAATGGTGATGGGGGGCTCCTTTTTCACCTTGTAGGGTCTCTGCACGCTGTGTCCCAGATGGTACAAAGGACGACATGTCTGCCTTAAAGATTCTGGCATGGAATGTCCGGGGCATTAATAATAAAGTAAAGCGATCCTTAGTATTTCAAATGATTAAGAAATATCGCCCGGATATTATCTGTCTGAGTGAAACTCATTTGGAGGGGAATAGGCTATTGTCGCTCCGCAGGCCTTGGGTAGGCTGGGCGTATCATTCCTCTCTCTCCTCCTCTTCCAGGGGGGTGTCAGTCATGATAAAGAGAACTGTACAGTTTGAATTAATTACGGTAAACACGGATCCAAATGGTAGGTTTGTGTTTCTGGAATGCAAGCTGAACTCCCATAATTTCTTTATTTTGTCTGTTTATGTTCCTCCCCCATTCTCGTATGATGTCCTGCAGAAGGCGGCCTCATTTATTGCTGCCTCTCCACATACTCCTGTTATTTGTGTAGGGGATTTTAACAACGTGCTGGATGCCTCTCTGGATAGATGGAGGTCTTCTCGGGATTCGGGGGCGGGGGGCAGCCAATTTATATCTCAATCTAAGTTTGCGGATTATATAGATAGCATGCAGTGGGTGGCTGTATGGAGGGCTCGCTACCCTACGCTTAGGCAGTACTCATGTTTCTCCGGTACGCATGGCTCCTTCTCCAGAATCGACCTGGCCCTGCTCTCGCCCGTGCTCCTACCTAGTGTAATGGATGTTCATTATGAGGCACGGGGGGTGTCCGACCATTCGCCCCGGTTACTGTCTCTCGATGTGGAGTGCCGGAGGGGACAGTCTTATTGGAAGTTACACCCGTCCTGGCTGATTCAGCTGGGAGAGTGCCCGGATTTACCGCCTAGGTGGGAGGGTTTCTTTGCGGATAATGTGGGCTCGGCCCCGACACCAGTTATATGGGATGCATTCAAAGCTTATTTACGTGGTACGCTGATAGGCAAAATAGCTGCCCGCAAGATAGAGTAAAGAGCTACGGAGAGACGGCTTGAATCTGAATATAGGGATCTAGAGACCCACTACTTAGCTCAGGGTACCTCTGCGCTAAAGGCAAGTTGGCTACTAGCTCAGGAGGCCTGGCTAGCTCACCTCTCGGATAGAAATGCGCGCTCCCTTTTGTTCAGGGCCACCAATATATATATATGCAGGCGGACAGGCCAGGTAGTTTATTGGCCCATTTGGTGCACTATGACCATCCTGGGTCTACGATAGTGCAGATGTCTGACCCTGATGGCTCCATAGTAGATAATACCCCCGACATAGCGCAGATGTTTTTTTCATACCTTAAAGAGGTCTATGGCTCTCAGTCGACGTGCTCCATGGAGGACCTAGACCTGTACCTGTCCAATATACCCCTTTCCAAGCTTTCCCCCGAGGCTAGGGATATTCTAGACGCGCCCTTAACTTTGGAGGAGGTGACTGCAGCGGTGGGTATGTCTCCCAGTGGCAAGTCTCCGGGAAACGATGGCATCCCCACTGAGCTGTATAAACAATACATACAGTTCTTTGGTCCCAAGCTGCATGAGATGTATACAGACATATTTGCCACTAATCAACTTCCTCCCTCAATGTCCGAGGCCGTAATTGTAGTACTGCCAAAGCCCGGCAAGGACCCCAAACTAGTAGAGTCCTATAGACCGATCTCCCTTATCCCTGCCGATGCCAAGATCCTGGCAAAAATCCTTGCGGTCCGGCTCAACTTGGTCATTACATCTATAATACACCAGGATCAATCTGGCTTCATGCCAGGGAAATCCACGACCATTAATTTGCGCAGGCTATACACTATTTTGCAGGCTCCTCATGACCTCCCCTCGGACGCGGTTGTGGTTTCCTTAGATGCGGCTAAGGCATTCGACAGTGTTGAATGGCCATATCTGTGGGGGGTCATGACATGTATGGGCTTCGGCCCTAATTTTATACGATGGATCAAACTGCTATATCAAAGCCCACGCTCCAGGATCTTGGTTAATGGCTATGTCTCTTCCTCCTTTACTCTGACTCGGGGCACCAGACAGGGATGCCCCCTCTCCCCAGCCTTTTTTGCCATAGCCATCGAACCCTTGTGTCACACACCAGAGGCAGCGGCCGCCGCGCTTACCCCTGCGTGTCTGCTGGTCCGTCTGGCGGCCCCCGCCTCCGGTGGTCGTCGGGTCCCGGCGTCTGGCTGGCGCTGCTCCCGGCGGTTCCCCGGAGTGTGGGCGCCGCCATTGCACCCGGCGTCACGTGGGCGGGGAGTGGGTGGCGTCACAGAACCGCTCCACCAATCCTGTTAGGGCGGGAGCTCCGGCGCCTGAGTATCGTCGCTTTACCAGAGGTGATCTCCAGTGCTCCTGTGACCGCTGTGCTACCTCCTAGAGTTTCCAGCATCCAGTCAACTTTCCCAGCATATCGTGCTGCTCGCTCACCTAGTCTCCAGTGTCTTTAAACATCGCTCACGAGTTCTTCAATCATCAGCATCTTTGAACACTGCTCACAAAATCTTCAGTGCCTTAATTCATCGCTCACAAGTTCTTCATTCAACAGTGTCTTTATCATCGCTCACAAGTTCTTCATTCACCAGTGTCTTTATCATCGCTCACAAGTTCTTCATTCATCAGTGTCTTTATCATCGCTCACAAGTTCTTCATTCATCAGTGTCTTTATCATCGCTCACAAGTTCTTCATTCACCAGTGTCTTTATCATCGCTCACAAGTTCTTCATTCATCAGTGTCTTTATCATCGCTCACAAATTCTTCATTCATCAGTGTCTTTAAACATCGCTCACAAGTTCTTCAATCATCAGTGTCTTTAAACATCGCTCACAAAATCTTCAGTGTCTTTAAACATCGCTCACAAGTTCTTCAATCATCAGTGTCTTTAAACATCGCTCACAAGTTCTACAATCATCAGTGTCTCTAAAACATCGCTCACAAATTCTTCAGTGTCTTTTAACATTGCTCACTAGCTCTTCATTCACCTGTGACTTTAAACATCGCTCACGAATTCTTTAGTGTCTTTCACCATCGCTCACAAGTTCTTTATTCATGTATCTCTAAACATCGCTCACAAATTCTGCAGTAGCCTTTGACATTGCCCACCAGTCCTCTTTCTTCCATGTGTTGCTGTATTGCTCCCTTCCCTAAATAAAGTTCTTCAGCATTTCTTCATCAAACACAATTGTCAGAGACCTGTATGAGGAAAATCTATATCCGGCCTTCTCTGCTCCGACCCAGCTGTGGTGCCTCTTCCCGACCATCGGCGGAGCCCCCGAGTTCACAACACTCCCAATCCAGGTCAGTGACACCTTGGCCTGTTTGGTCAGATCGTACCCGGACATTGGGGGAGTTGACATGGGCCCATGTACTGACAAAATAGCCCTTTATGCAGACGACCTATTACTCTTTTTACACAACTACAGTGTGGATATGCCTGTAGTGTTGCAGGTCATAGAGACCTTTAGCGGCTTCTCTGGTCTCCGCATCAACTGGTCCAAATAATTTATAATGCCCATTCTGGGCTCTCCTCCCCGGGTCCCAAAGATTTCCCTACCGCTGAGCTGGACAGGCCAGTTTAAATATCTTGGGATCCAGGTTACTAATGACTAGTGATGAGCGGGTTCGGTTCCTCGGAATCCGAACCCCCCCGAACTTCAGCCTTTTTACACGGATCCGAGGCAGACTCGGATCTTCCCGCCTTGCTCGGCTAACCCGAGCGCGCCCGAACGTCATCATCCCGCTGTCGGATTCTCGCGAGGCTCGTATTCTATCGCGAGACTCGGATTCTATATAAGGAGCCGCGCGTCGCCGCCATTTTCACACGTGCATTGAGATTCATAGGGAGAGGACGTGGCTGGCGTCCTCTCCATTTAGATTAGAAGAGAGAGAGTGAGAGTGAGACACTTGATTTACTGGAGCTTAGGAGTACTCAGAGAGTGCAGAGTTTACTAGTGACTGACCAGTGACCACCAGTGCAGTTTTTTTATTATATTATTATTTAATATAATCCGTTCTCTGCCTGAAAAAAAAACGATACACAGTGACACAGTAACAGTATACCATATCTGTGCTCAGCCTCAGTGTGCTGCATCATCTATGTATATCTGACTGTGCTGAGTGCTCAGTGCTCACACAGCTTAATTGTGGGGGAGACTGGGGAGCAGTAGCAGGAGTACATATTATTTAACAGTGCACACTTTTGCTGCCAGAGTGCCACTGCCAGTGTGACTGACCAGTGACCACTGTCTGACCACCAGTATATTGTGATTGTCTGCCTGAAAAAGTTAAACACTCGTCGTGTGGTGTTTTTATTCTATAAACGCATTCTGCTGACAGTGTCCAGCAGGTCCGTCATTATATAATATATACCTGTCCGGCTGCAGTAGTGATATATATATATTTTTTATATCATTATCATCCAGTCTATATTAGCAGCAGACGCAGTACGGTAGTCCACGGCTGTAGCTACCTCTGTGTCGGCAGTCGCTCGTCCATCCATAATTGTATACCACCTACCTGTGGTGTTTTTTTTTTTTCTATCTTCTTGATACTACTAGTAGCTTACTTTAGGAGTCTGCAGTGCTGCTGACAGTGTCCAGCAGGTCCGTCATTATATAATATATACCTGTCCGGCTGCAGTAGTGATATATATATATATTTTTTATATCATTATCATCCAGTCTATATTAGCAGCAGACGCAGTACGGTAGTCCACGGCTGTAGCTCCCTCTGTGTCGGCAGTCGCTCGTCCATCCATAATTGTATACCACCTACCTGTGGTGTTTTTTTTTTTTTCTATCTTCTTGATACTACTAGTAGCTTACTTTAGGAGTCTGCAGTGCTGCTGACAGTGTCCAGCAGGTCCGTCATTATATAATATATACCTGTCCGGCTGCAGTAGTGATATATATATATATTTTTTATATCATTATCATCCAGTCTATATTAGCAGCAGACGCAGTACGGTAGTCCACGGCTGTAGCTACCTCTGTGTCGGCAGTCGCTCGTCCATCCATAATTGTATACCACCTACCTGTGGTGTTTTTTTTTTTCTTCTATCTTCTTGATACTACTAGTAGCTTACTTTAGGAGTCTGCAGTGCTGCTGACAGTGTCCAGCAGGTCCGTCATTATATAATATATACCTGTCCGGCTGCAGTAGTGATATATATATATTTTTTATATCATTATCATCCAGTCTATATTAGCAGCAGACGCAGTACGGTAGTCCACGGCTGTAGCTACCTCTGTGTCGGCAGTCGCTCGTCCATCCATAAGTATACTAGTATCCATCCATCTCCATTGTTTACCTGAGGTGCCTTTTAGTTGTGCCTATTAAAATATGGAGAACAAAAATGTTGAGGTTCCAAAAATAGGGAAAGATCAAGATCGACTTCCACCTCGTGCTGAAGCTGCTGCCACTAGTCATGGCCGAGACGATGAAATGCCAGCAACGTCGTCTGCCAAGGCCGATGCCCAATGTCATAGTACAGAGCATGTAAAATCCAAAACACCAAATATCAGTAAAAAAAGGACTCAAAAATCTAAAATAAAATTGTCAGAGGAGAAGCGTAAACTTGCCAATATGCCATTTACCACACGGAGTGGCAAGGAACGGCTGAGGCCCTGGCCTATGTTCATGGCTAGTGGTTCAGCTTCACATGAGGATGGAAGCACTCAGCCTCTCGCTAGAAAAATGAAAAGACTCAAGCTGGCAAAAGCACAGCAAAGAACTGTGCGTTCTTCGAAATCACAAATCCACAAGGAGAGTCCAATTGTGTCGTTTGCGATGCCTGACCTTCCCAACACTGGACGTGAAGAGCATGCGCCTTCCACCATTTGCACGCCCCCTGCAAGTGCTGGAAGGAGCACCCGCAGTCCAGTTCCTGATAGTCAGATTGAAGATGTCAGTGTTGAAGTACACCAGGATGAGGAGGATATGGGTGTTGCTGGCGCTGGGGAGGAAATTGACCAGGAGGATTCTGATGGTGAGGTGGTTTGTTTAAGTCAGGCACCCGGGGAGACACCTGTTGTCCGTGGGAGGAATAGGGCCATTGACATGCCTGGTGAAAATACCAAAAAAATCAGCTCTTCGGTGTGGAAGTATTTCAACAGAAATGCGGACAACATTTGTCAAGCCGTGTGTTGCCTTTGTCAAGCTGTAATAAGTAGGGGTAAGGACGTTAACCACCTCGGAACATCCTCCCTTATACGTCACCTGCAGCGCATTCATCATAAGTCAGTGACAAGTTCAAAAACTTTGGGCGACAGCGGAAGCAGTCCACTGACCAGTAAATCCCTTCCTCTTGTAACCAAGCTCACGCAAACCACCCCACCAACTCCCTCAGTGTCAATTTCCTCCTTCCCCAGGAATGCCAATAGTCCTGCAGGCCATGTCACTGGCAATTCTGACGAGTCCTCTCCTGCCTGGGATTCCTCCGATGCATCCTTGCGTGTAACGCCTACTGCTGCTGGCGCTGCTGTTGTTGCTGCTGGGAGTCGATGGTCATCCCAGAGGGGAAGTCGTACTCGTAAGACCACTTTTACTACTTCCACCAAGCAATTGACTGTCCAACAGTCCTTTGCGAGGAAGATGAAATATCACAGCAGTCATCCTGCTGCAAAGCGGATAACTGAGGCCTTGGCATCCTGGGCGGTGAGAAACGTGGTTCCGGTATCCATCATTACTGCAGAGGCAACTAGAGACTTGTTGGAGGTACTGTGTCCCCGGTACCAAATACCATCTAGGTTCCATTTCTCTAGGCAGGCGATACCGAAAATGTACACAGACCTCAGAAAAAGACTCACCAGTGTCCTAAAAAATGCAGTTGTACCCAATGTCCACTTAACCACGGACATGTGGACAAGTGGAGCAGGGCAGGCTCAGGACTATATGACTGTGACAGCCCACTGGGTAGATGTATAGACTCCCGCCGCAAGAACAGCAGCGGCGGCACCAGTAGCAGCATCTCGCAAATGCCAACTCTTTCCTAGGCAGGCTACGCTTTGTATCACCGCTTTCCAGAATACGCACACAGCTAAAAACCTCTTACGGCAACTGAGGAAGATCATCGCAGAATGGCTTACCCCAATTGGACTCTCCTGTGGATTTGTGGCATCGGACAATGCCAGCAATATTGTGTGTGCATTAAATATGGGCAAATTCCAGCACGTCCCATGTTTTGCACATACCTTGAATTTGGTGGTGCAGAATTATTTAAAAAACGAGAGGGGCGTGCAAGAGATGCTGTCGGTGGCCAGAAGAATTGCGGGACACTTTCGGCGTACAGGCACCACGTACAGAAGACTGGAGGACCACCAAAAACGCCTGAACCTGCCCTGCCATCATCTGAAGCAAGAAGTGGTAACGAGGTGGAATTCAACCCTCTATATGCTTCAGAGGTTGGAGGAGCAGCAAAAGGCCATTCAAGCCTATACAACTGAGCACGATATAGGAGGTGGAATGCACCTGTCTCAAGCGCAGTGGAGAATGATTTCAACGTTGTGCAAGGTTCTGCAACCTTTTGAACTTGCCACACGTGAAGTCAGTTCAGACACTGCCAGCCTGAGTCAGGTCATTCCCCTCATCAGGCTTTTGCAGAAGAAGCTGGAGACATTGAAGGAGGAGCTAACACAGAGCGATTCCGCTAGGCATGTGGGACTTGTGGATGGAGCCCTTAATTCGCTTAACAAGGATTCACGGGTGGTCAATCTGTTGAAATCAGAGCACTACATTTTGGCCACCGTGCTCGATCCTAGATTTAAAACCTACCTTGGATCTCTCTTTCCGGCAGACACAAGTCTGCTGGGGTTCAAAGAACTGCTGGTGACAAAATTGTCAAGTCAAGCGGAACGCGACCTGTCAACATCTCCTCCTTCACATTCTCCCGCAACTGTGGGTGCGAGGAAAAGGCTCAGAATTCCGAGCCCACCCGCTGGCGGTGATGCAGGGCAGTCTGGAGCGACTGCTGATGCTGACATCTGGTCCGGACTGAAGGACCTGACAACGATTACGGACATGTCGTCTACTGTCACTGCATATGATTCTCTCCCCATTGAAAGAATGGTGGAGGATTATATGAGTGACCGCATCCAAGTAGGCACGTCAGACAGTCCGTACTTATACTGTCAGGAAAAAGAGGCAATTTGGCGGCCCTTGCACAAACTGGCTTTATTCTACCTAAGTTGCCCTCCCACAAGTGTGTACTCCGAAAGAGTGTTTAGTGCCGCCGCTCACCTTGTCAGCAATCGGCGTACGAGGTTACATCCAGAAAATGTGGAGAAGATGATGTTCATTAAAATGAATTATAATCAATTCCTCCGTGGAGACATTGACCAGCAGCAATTGCCTCCACAAAGTACACAGGGAGCTGAGATGGTGGATTCCAGTGGGGACGAATTGATAATCTGTGAGGAGGGGGATGTACACGGTGATATATCGGAGGATGATGATGAGGTGGACATCTTGCCTCTGTAGAGCCAGTTTGTGCAAGGAGAGATTAATTGCTTCTTTTTTGGTGGGGGTCCAAACCAACCCGTCATTTCAGTGAAGTGAAGTGAAGTGAAGATGTGAAGATGGCGGCGGGTCTCCCGCGGGCGCAGCTAAGCTGCGCCGACAGGAGGCTTCCTCTATTTCTGCTAACAAGCAATTTCTGCTTGTTGAAGGGGGGGAGGCTCCGGTCAGCATGCTGGCCGGCCCCCAGCATGCGCTCCAAAGGTTAGCAAATTCTGCTAATTAGCTATCCCTACTGAATTAGGCCCATGGTTTTGCCCATTATAGACAATGGGGATCATTCCGAGTTGATCGTAGCTGTGCAAAATTTTGCACAGCTACGATCAACTTTCCTGACATGCGGGGGGACGCCCAGCACGGGGTCCCCCCATCAGTCCCGTCCCCCTCGCAGAAGTGCAAAGGCATCGCACAGCGGCGATGCCTTTGCACTTCAGGAGTAACTCCCGGCCAGCGCAGCTTCAGCGTGCTGGCTGGGAGCTACTCCTCGCTCCCTGGCCCGCAGCGGCTGCGTATGACTTCACACAGCCGCTGCGCCCCGCCCCCGTTCGGTCCGGCCACGCCTGCGTTGGCCGGACCGCGCCTACGAAACGGCGACCAAACGCCGCCATTTCGCCCCCTCCCGCCCATCGATCGCCCCTGCCTGTCAATCAGGCAGAGGCGATCGCTGTCCTGCTACGACCGTCCCGCATGCGCCGGCGCACAAAGGCGCCGGCGCATGCGCAGCAGGGACCCGTTCGCTCTGCTGCGTGAAAACGGGTCGGAATGACCCCCAATGTGTGAGGCTGTGATGAGGACTGAATTAGGCCCAGAGTCAGACCCACGCACCAAGAAGTGTATTAGAAATGTGTTGGGCATTCCTGTGTTTTTACAGGTGGTTGGTTAATCAGACGCAGATGTAATGTAGTGAGGCCATGTTGCTGGTAGTCTTTTTTATATGATGAAGATACCCACATGCACTAATAGGCAGCCGTCTTGGACTATTTAATGATAGACAAGATGTCACCTCACATCCAAACATACAGAAACAGTAAAAAAAAAGTATATCATCAAACCGTCCTTAGGCGCCCCACAATTTCACAAATGAATTGTATATTCTGGACCCAGATTGTGTTCCTGATCTTCTTCCAACATGCAACAAATTTAAAAGAAACACACAATAGTGTAACTCCGTTACATTCACCAATTATTTTATAGAACTACAAATGGGATCCGTACCATGAATTAAGTCTACCCTTTGTAGACAAATGACACATTTACTGAGAAGGATGGATCCCTTCACAGTATTCACACCTCTTCTGGCACCCGTCTCCACAATATTTGATTGTCATATACAAAATGGAAATAGATATAGTGTAATACTGTTTAAAATCTATTTCTTAAAAAACAGAGGGAATAAATGGACTCTCACCATTTGTGAAGTCTACCCTTTGTAGACAAATGACGCATATACAGAAGAAGATAAATCTTATCACAGGATTTCCACTTGTTCTCGTATACGTCTCCACGTTAGAAGGATGTCATAAAAATAAAAACAAGTATAGTGTAATACTGTTTATTTTAAAATATTAAAAACAGAGGAGTGAATGGACTCTCACCATATAGGAACAAATATAAGGCAGTTGTAAACATAAACCAGGCGTCCCCAGCACCTTAAACGTCTGTCTATGGATCCTTCCCAGGCTCCCCATGTTGCTGGTAGTGATTGCATATAGACTAGAGACATTAAATTGCTCACATTGAAGGCCATACTCAGACAAATGATCTGCACCTAGCATAGGGCTGATGAAAGTTACAATGGTGCAACCGATGGTGGAGTCTAAAGACGCACAAGGCATAATTGTAGTGCCTATAGACTCTGACAGGGGGCATCTCGGGGCCTAATTCAGACCTGATCGCTTCAGAAAATTTGTTAGCTAATGGGCAAAACCATGTGCACTGCAGGGGGTGGGGGGGGGGCAGATATAACATGTGCAGAGAGAGTTAGATTTGGGTGAGGTGTGTTCAAACTGAAATCTAAATTGCAGTGTAAAAATAAAACAGCCAGTATTTACCCTGCACAGAAAACAAAATAACCCACCCAAATCTAACTCTCTCTGCACATGATATATCTGCCCCCCATGCAGTGCACATGGTTTTGTCCATTAGCTAACAAATTTGCTGCTGCAATCAGATCTGAATTAGGCCCTCTGTCCTTGCATATTTAGATGCACAGATGTACACTAGGGAAGGATATTGTAGCGTCATTAGCATAAACTCACAGACATAACTGCAGCAAAAGACAGAAGGGAGGCCGCAACTGCCTCCAACTCAGAATCAGATCTTATGAGGAAGCCCGCCCCCTCAATAGCCCCCGCGTAGCGTCTATTTCTCTGACGTCCTAAGTGGATGCTGGGACTCCGTAAGGACCATGGGGAATAGCGGCTCCGCAGGAGACTGGGCACAACTAAAGAAAGCTTTAGGACTACCTGGTGTGCACTGGCTCCTCCCTCTATGACCCTCCTCCAGACCTCAGTTAGAATCTTGTGCCCGGCTGAGCTGGATGCACACTAGGGGCTCTCCTGAGCTCCTAGAAAAGAAAGTATATTTTAGTTTTTTTTATTTTCAGTGAGATCTGCTGGCAACAGACTCACTGCTACGAGGGACTAAGGGGAGAAGAAGCGAACCTACCTGCTTGCAGCTAGCTTGGGCTTCTTAGGCTACTGGACACCATTAGCTCCAGAGGGATCGAACACAGGGTCCGACCTCGATCGTCCGGTCCCAGAGCCGCGCCGCCGTCCCCCTTACAGAGCCAGAAGCAAGAAGATGGTCCTGAAAATCGGCGGCAGAAGACTTCGGTCTTCAACAAGGTAGCGCACAGCACTGCAGCTGTGCGCCATTGCTCCTCATGCACACCTCACACTCCGGTCACTGATGGGTGCAGGGCGCTGGGGGGGGGGGGGGGGGGGGGGGGGGGGGGGGGCCTGAGCAGCAATATTAACACCTTGGCTGGCAAAAAAAAATCACAATATATAGTCCTAGAGGCTATATATGTGAAAAATACCCCTGCCATAGATCCATAAGAAAGCGGGAGAAGTCCGCCGAAAAAGGGTCGGGGCTATCTCCCTCAGCACACTGGCGCCATTTTCTTCATAGCTCCGCTGGAAGGATCGCTCCCAGGCTCTCCCCTGCAGTTTCCAGACTACATAGGGTAAAAAAGAGAGGGGGGGCACTAAATTTAGGCGCAATATTGTGTATACAAGCAGCTAT
Organism: Pseudophryne corroboree; assembly: GCF_028390025.1. NCBI lineage: Eukaryota > Metazoa > Chordata > Amphibia > Anura > Myobatrachidae > Pseudophryne > Pseudophryne corroboree. The sequence goes on along the minus strand of NC_086448.1, from coordinate 727,491,588 downwards.
TGGGAAAATCACTCAGTTACAGTGTTAATCCCTGTGTATATATAGCGCTCTGGTGTGTGCTGGCATACTCTCTCTCTGTCTCCCCAAAGGGCTTTGTGGGGTCCTGTCCTCAGTCAGAGCATTCCCTGTGTGTGTGCGGTGTGTCGGTACGGCTGTGTCGACATGTTTGATGAGGAGGCTTATGTGGAGGCGGAGCAGATGCCGATAAATGTGATGTCACCCCTTGCGGGGCCGACACCTGAGTGGATGGATAGGTGGAAGGTATTAACCGACAGTGTCAACTCCTTACATAAAAGGCTGGATGACGTAACAGCTGTGGGACAGCCGGCTTCTCAGCCCGCGCCTGCCCAGGCGTCTCAAAGGCCATCAGGGGCTCAAAAACGCCCGCTACCTCAGATGGCAGACACAGATGTCGACACGGAGTCTGACTCCAGTGTCGACGAGGTCGAGACATATACACAATCCACTAGGTACATCCGTTGCATGATCTCGGCAATGAAAAATGTGTTACACATTTCTGACATTAACCCAAGTACCACAAAAAAGGGGTTTTATGTTTGGGGAGAAAAAGCAGCCAGTGTTTTGTTCCCCCATCAGATGAGTGAATGAAGTGTGTGAAGAAGCGTGGGTTCCCCCGATAAGAAACTGGTAATTTCTAAAAAGTTACTGATGGCGTACCCTTTCCCGCCAGAGGATAGGTCACGTTGGGAGATATCCCCTAGGGTGGATAAGGCGCTCACACGTTTGTCAAAAAAGGTGGCACTGCCGTCTTAGGATATGGCCACTTTGAAGGAGCCTGCTGATAAAAAGCAGGAGGCTATCCTGAAGTCTGTATATACACACTCAGGTACTATATTGAGACCTGCAATTGCCTCAGCATGGATAGTGCTGCTACAGCGTGGTCTATTACCCTGTCAGGACAGGGATACTATTTTGCTAACCATAGAGCATATTAAAGACGTCGTCTTATATATGAGGGATGCACAGAGGGATATTTGTCAGCTGGCATCCAGAATTAATGCAATGTCCATTCTGCCAGGAGGGTATTATGGACCCGGCAGTGGACAGGCGATGCTGACTTTAGAAGGCACATGAAGATTCTGCCTTATAAGGGTGAGGAATTGTTTGGGGATGGTCTCTGGGACATCGTATCCACAGCAACAGCTGGGAAAGAAATTTTTTTACCTCAGGTTTCCTCACAGCCTAAGAAAGCACCGTATTATCAGGTACAGTCCTTTTGGCTTCAGAAAAGCAAGCGGGTCAAAGGCGCTTCCTTTCTGCACAGAGACAAGGGAAGAGGGAAAAAGCTGCACCAGACAGCCAGTTCCCAGGATCAAAAATCTTCCCCCGCTTCCTCTGAGTCCACCGCATGACGCTGGGGCTCCACAGGTGGAGCCAGGTGCGGTGGGGGCGCGTCTCGGGAACTTCAGAGACCAGTGGGCTCGCTCACAGGTGGATCCCTGGGATCTGCAAGTAGTATCACTGGGATACAAGCTGGAGTTCGAGGCGACTCCTCCTCGCCGTTACCTCAAATCAGCCTTGCCTGCTGCCCTCGAGGGGAGGTAGTACTGGCGGCAATTCACAAGCTGTACTCCAGCAGGTGATAATCAAGGTACCCCTCCTTCAACAAGGCCGGGGTTACTATTCCACAATGGTTGTGGTACCGAAACCAGACGGTTCGGTGAGACCCATTCTAAAATTGAAATCCTTGAACACTTATATACGAAGGTTCAAGTTCAAAATGGAATCGCTCAGGGCGGTTATTGCAAGCCTGGACGAAGGGGATTACATGGTATCACTGGACATCAAGGATGCTTACCTGCATGTCCCCATTTACCCTCCTCACCAGGAGTACCTCAAAATTGTGGTACAGGACTGTCATTACCAATTCCAGACGTTGCCGTTGGTCTGTCCCCGGCACCGAGGGTATTTACCAAGGTAATGGCCGAAATGATGATACTCCTTCGAAAAAAGGGATTTATAATTATCCCGTACTTGGACGATCTCCTTATAAAGGCGAGGTCCAGGGAGCAGTTTTTGGTTGGAGTAGCACTATCTCGTGAAGTGCTACAACAGCACGGCTGGATTCTGAATATTCCAAAGTCGCAGCTGGTTCCTACGACGCGTCTACTGTTCCTGGACACAGAACAAGAACAAGAAAAAAGTGTTTCTCCCGGAGGAGAAGGCCAAGGAGTTGTCCTCTCTAGTCAGAGACCTCCTAAAACAAATACAGGTGTCGGTGCATCAATGCACACGAGTCCTGGGAAAGATGGTAGCTTCTTATGAAGAAATTCCATTCGGCAGGTTCCATGCAAGGATCTTCCAGTGGGATCTGTTGGACAAGTGGTCCGGGTCGCATCTTCAGATGCATCGGCTGATAACCCTGTCTCCAAGGGCCAGGGTGTCGCTGTTGTGGTGGCTGCAGAGTGCTCATCTTCTAGAGGGCCGCAGATTCGGCATACAGGACTGGGTCCTGGTGACCACGGATGCCAGCCTTCGAGGCTGGGGGGCAGTCACACAGGGAAGAAACTTCCAAGGACTATGGTCAAGTCAGGAGACTTCCCTACACATAAATATTCTGGAACTAAGGGCCATTCACAATGCCCTAAGTCAGGCTAGACCCCTGCTTCAACACCAGCCGGTGCTGATCCAGTCAGACAACATCACGGCGGTGGCCCATGTAAACCAACAGGGCAGCACAAGAAGCAGGATGGCGATGGCGGAAGCCACAAGGATTTTCCGATGGGCGGAAAATCATGTGTTAGCACTGTCAGCAGTGTTCATTCCCGGAGTGGACAACTGGGAAGCAGACTTTCTCAGCAGGCACGACCTCCACCCGGGAGAGTGGGGACTTCATCCAGAAGTCTTCCAAATGATTGTACACCATTGGGAAAGGCCACAGGTGGACATGACGGCGTCCCGCCTCAACAAAAAGCTAAAAAGATATTGCGCCAGGTCAAGGGACCCTCAGGCGATAGCTGTGGACGCTCTGGTAACACCGTGGGGCTACCAGTCGGTGTATGGGTTCCCTCCTCTGCCTCTCATACCCAAGGTACTGAGAATAATAAGAAGGAGAGGAGGAAGAACTATACTCGTGGTTCCGGATTGGCCAAGGAGAGCTTGGTACCCAGAACTTAAAAAAATGATCTCAGAGGACCCATGGCCTCTGCCGCTCGGACAGGACCTGCTGCAGCAGGGGCCCTGTCTGTTCCAAGACTTACCGCGGCTGCGTTTGACGGCATGGCGGTTGAACGCCGGATCCTGAAGGAAAAGGGCATTCCGGAGGAAGTCATCCCTACGCTGATTAAAGCTAGGAAAGTAGTGACCGCAAACCATTATCACCGCATATGGCGAAAATATGTTGCGTGGTGTGAGGCCAGGAAGGCCCAACGGAGGAATTTCAGTTGGGCCGTTTTCTGCACTTCCTACAGTCAGGGGTGACTATGGGCCTAAAATTGGGTTCCATTAAGGTCCAGATTTCGGCTCTGTCGATTTTCTTCCAGAAAGAACTGGCTTCACTGCCTGATGTTCAGACGTTTGTTAAGGGAGTGCTGCATATTCAGCCCCCTTTTGTGCCTCCAGTGGCACCTTGGGATCACAACGTGGTGTTGGATTTCCTAAAGTCACATTGGTTTGAGCCACTAAAAACCGTGGATTTGAAATATCTCACGTGGAAAGTGGTCATGCTGTTGGCCTTGGCTTCTGCCAGGCGTGTGTCAGAATTGGCGGCTTTGTCATATAAAAGCCCTTATCTGATTTTCCATATGGATAGGGCAGAATTGAGGACTCGTCCCCAGTTTCTCCCTAAGGTGGTATCAGCTTTTCATTTGAACCAACCTATTGTAGTGCCTGCGGCTACTAAGGACTTGGAGGATTCCAAGTTGTTGGACGTAGTCAGGGCCCTGAAAATTTATGTTTCCAGGACAGCTAGTGTCAGGAAAACTGACTCGCTATTTATCCTGTATGCACCCAACAAGCTGGGTGCTCCTGCTTCAAAGCAGACTATTGCTCGCTGGATTTGTAGTACGATTCAGCTTGCACATTCTGCGGATGGACTGCCTTATCCTAGATCAGTGAAAGCCCATTCTACGAGGAAGGTGGGCTCTTCTTGGGCGGCTGCCCGAGGGGTCTCGGCTTTACAACTTTGCCGAGCAGCTACTTGGTCGGGGTCAAACACATTTGCTAAATTTTACAAGTTTGATACCCTGGCTGAGGAGGACCTAGAGTTTGCTCATTCGGTGCTGCAGAGTCATCCGCACTCTCCCGCCCGTTTGGGAGCTTTGGTATAATCCCCATGGTCCTTACGGAGTCCCAGCATCCACTTAGGACGTCAGAGAAAATAAGATTTTACTCACCGGTAAATCTATTTCTCGTAGTCCGTAGTGGATGCTGGGCGCCCATCCCAAGTGCGGATTGTCTGCAATACTTGTATATAGTTATTGTTATCTAAAGGGTTATTGTTGAGTTGTTGAGCCATCCATTGAGAGGCTCAGTTATATTTCATACTGTTAACTGGGTATAGTATCACGAGTTATACGGTGTGATTGGTGTGGCTGGTATGAGTCTTACCCGGGATTCAAAATCCTTCCTTATTGTGTCAGCTCTTCCGGGCACAGTATCCTAACTGAGGTCTGGAGGAGGGTCATAGAGGGAGGAGCCAGTGCACACCAGGTAGTCCTAAAGCTTTCTTTAGTTGTGCCCAGTCTCCTGCGGAGCCGCTATTCCCATGGTCCTTACGGAGTCCCAGCATCCACTACGGACTACGAGAAATAGATTTACCGGTGAGTAAAATCTTATTTTTACGATCAGCCGGTTCTTTTAACAAGGTAGATCCAGGGACAGATAAAACCACCTTTTTAGACAGATGGAGACAGAAGCGTCAACTATGGGTGGGTTTTCCCATTTTTTCCTATCTTCCTCAGGGAAGGGAAAAGCAACTAGAACCCTTTTTGGGATCTGGAATTTTTTCTCCGGGTTTTCCCAGGATTTTTGAAATATAGCGTTTAATTCTTTAGACACAGGGAAGTTTAGCGATGCTTTCTTATTATCTGTGAAGTAAGCCTCCTCAAACTGCTCAGGTGTTGTGTCAGTAATTTAATAGAGATGAGCGGGTTCGGTTTCTCTGAAACCGAACCCGCACGAACTTCATGTTTTTTTCACGGGTCCGAGCAGACTCGGATCCTCCCGCCTTGCTCGGTTAACCCGAGCGCGCCCGAACGTCATCATGACGCTGTCGGATTCTCGCGAGACTCGGATTCTATATAAGGAGCCGCGCGTCGCCGCCATTTTCACACGTGCATTGAGATTGATAGGGAGAGGACGTGGCTGGCGTCCTCTCCATTAGAAATTAGATTAGAAGAGAGAGAGAGATTGTGCAGAGTCAGACAGAGTTTACCACAGTGACCAGTGCAGTTGTTGTTAGTTAACTTTTATTTATTTTATTTTAATATAATATATCCGTTCTCTGCTATATCCGTTCTCTGCCTGAAAAAAAACGATACACAGCAGCAGCCAGTCACACAGTGTGACTCAGTCTGTGTGCACTCAGCTCAGCCCAGTGTGCTGCACATCAATGTATAAAAGGCAAAGCTTATAATAATTGTGGGGGAGACTGGGGAGCACTGCAGGTTGTTATAGCAGGAGCCCCCAGGAGTACATAATATTATATTAATTTAAAATTAAACAGTGCACACTTTTGCTGCAGGAGTGCCACTGCCAGTGTGACTAGTGGTGACCAGTGCCTGACCACCAGTATAGTAGTATATTGTTGTATGTATTGTATACTATCTCTTTATCAACCAGTCTATATTAGCAGCAGACACAGTACAGTGCGGTAGTTCACGGCTGTGGCTACCTCTGTGTCGGCAGTCGGAACTCGGCAGGCAGTCCGTCCATCCATAATTGTATTACAATATATACCACCTAACCGTGGTATTTTTTTTTCTTTCTTTATACCGTCGTCATAGTGTCATACTAGTTGTTACGAGTATACTACTATCTCTTTATCAACCAGTGTACAGTGCGGTAGTTCACGGCTGTGGCTACCTCTGTGTCGGCAGTCGGCAGGCAGTCCGTCCATCCATAATTGTATTATTATTATAATATATACCACCTAACCGTGGTTTTTTTTTCATTCTTTATACCGTCATAGTGTCATACTAGTTGTTACGAGTATACTACTATCTCTTTATCAACCAGTGTACAGTGCGGTAGTTCACGGCTGTGGCTACCTCTGTGTCGGCAGTCGGCAGGCAGTCCGTCCATCCATAATTGTATTATTATTATAATATATACCACCTAACCGTGGTTTTTTTTTCATTCTTTATACCGTCGTCATAGTGTCATACTAGTTGTTACGAGTATACTACTATCTCTTTATCAACCAGTGTACAGTGCGGTAGTTCACGGCTGTGGCTACCTCTGTGTCGGCAGTCGGCAGGCAGTCCGTCCATCCATAATTGTATTATTATTATAATATATACCACCTAACCGTGGTTTTTTTTTCATTCTTTATACCGTCGTCATAGTGTCATACTAGTTGTTACGAGTATACTACTATCTCTTTATCAACCAGTGTACAGTGCGGTAGTTCACGGCTGTGGCTACCTCTGTGTCGGCAGTCGGCAGGCAGTCCGTCCATCCATAATTGTATTATTATTATAATATATACCACCTAACCGTGGTTTTTTTTTCATTCTTTATACCGTCGTCATAGTGTCATACTAGTTGTTACGAGTATACTACTATCTCTTTATCAACCAGTGTACAGTGCGGTAGTTCACGGCTGTGGCTACCTCTGTGTCGGCAGTCGGCAGGCAGTCCGTCCATCCATAATTGTATTATTATTATAATATATACCACCTAACTGTGGTATTTTTTTTTCTTTCTTTATACCGTCGTCATAGTGTCATACTAGTTGTTACGAGTATACTACTATCTCTTTATCAACCAGTGTACAGTGCGGTAGTTCACGGCTGTGGCTACCTCTGTGTCGGCAGTCGGCAGGCAGTCCGTCCATCCATAATTGTATTATTATTATAATATATACCACCTAACCGTGTTTTTTTTTTCATTCTTTATACCGTCGTCATAGTGTCATACTAGTTGTTACGAGTATACTACTATCTCTTTATCAACCAGTGTACAGTGCGGTAGTTCACGGCTGTGGCTACCTCTGTGTCGGCAGTCGGCAGGCAGTCCGTCCATCCATAATTGTATTATTATTATAATATATACCACCTAACCGTGGTTTTTTTTTCATTCTTTATACCGTCGTCATAGTGTCATACTAGTTGTTACGAGTATACTACTATCTCTTTATCAACCAGTGTACAGTGCGGTAGTTCACGGCTGTGGCTACCTCTGTGTCGGCAGTCGGCAGGCAGTCCGTCCATCCATAATTGTATTATTATTATAATATATACCACCTAACCGTGGTTTTTTTTTTCATTCTTTATACCGTCGTCATAGTGTCATACTAGTTGTTACGAGTATACTACTATCTCTTTATCAACCAGTGTACAGTGCGGTAGTTCACGGCTGTGGCTACCTCTGTGTCGGCAGTCGGCAGGCAGTCCGTCCATCCATAATTGTATTATTATTATAATATATACCACCTAACCGTGGTTTTTTTATACCACCTAACCGTGGCAGTCCGTCCATAATTGTATACTAGTATCCAATCCATCCATCTCCATTGTTTACCTGAGGTGCCTTTTAGTTCTGCCTATAAAATATGGAGAACAAAAAAGTTGAGGTTCCAAAATTAGGGAAAGATCAAGATCCACTTCCACCTCGTGCTGAAGCTGCTGCCACTAGTCATGGCCGAGACGATGAAATGCCAGCAACGTCGTCTGCCAAGGCCGATGCCCAATGTCATAGTACAGAGCATGTCAAATCCAAAACACCAAATATCAGAAAAAAAAGGACTCCAAAACCTAAAATAAAATTGTCGGAGGAGAAGCGTAAACTTGCCAATATGCCATTTACCACACGGAGTGGCAAGGAACGGCTGAGGCCCTGGCCTATGTTCATGGCTAGTGGTTCAGCTTCACATGAGGATGGAAGCACTCAGCCTCTCGCTAGAAAACTGAAAAGACTCAAGCTGGCAAAAGCACCGCAAAGAACTGTGCGTTCTTTGAAATCCCAAATCCACAAGGAGAGTCCAATTGTGTCGTTTGCGATGCCTGACCTTCCCAACACTGGACGTGAAGAGCATGCGCCTTCCACTATTTGCATGCCCCCTGCAAGTGCTGGAAGGAGCACCCGCAGTCCAGTTCCTGATAGTCAGATTGAAGATGTCAGTGTTGAAGTACACCAGGATGAGGAGGATATGGGTGTTGCTGGCGCTGGGGAGGAAATTGACCAGGAGGATTCTGATGGTGAGGTGGTTTGTTTAAGTCAGGCACCCGGGGAGACACCTGTTGTCCGTGGGAGGAATATGGCCGTTGACATGCCAGGTGAAAATACCAAAAAAATCAGCTCTTCGGTGTGGAGGTATTTCACCAGAAATGCGGACAACAGGTGTCAAGCCGTGTGTTCCCTTTGTCAAGCTGTAATAAGTAGGGGTAAGGACGTTAACCACCTCGGAACATCCTCCCTTATACGTCACCTGCAGCGCATTCATAATAAGTCAGTGACAAGTTCAAAAACTTTGGGTGACAGCGGAAGCAGTCCACTGACCAGTAAATCCCTTCCTCTTGTAACCAAGCTCACGCAAACCACCCCACCAACTCCCTCAGTGTCAATTTCCTCCTTCCCCAGGAATGCCAATAGTCCTGCAGGCCATGTCACTGGCAAGTCTGACGAGTCCTCTCCTGCCTGGGATTCCTCCGATGCATCCTTGCGTGTAACGCCTACTGCTGCTGGCGCTGCTGTTGTTGCCGCTGGGAGTCGATGGTCATCCCAGAGGGGAAGTCGTAAGCCCACTTGTACTACTTCCAGTAAGCAATTGACTGTTCAACAGTCCTTTGCGAGGAAGATGAAATATCACAGCAGTCATCCTACTGCAAAGCGGATAACTGAGTCCTTGACAACTATGTTGGTGTTAGACGTGCGTCCGGTATCCGCCGTTAGTTCACAGGGAACTAGACAATTTATTGAGGCAGTGTGCCCCCGTTACCAAATACCATCTAGGTTCCACTTCTCTAGGCAGGCGATACCGAGAATGTACACGGACGTCAGAAAAAGACTCACCAGTGTCCTAAAAAATGCAGTTGTACCCAATGTCCACTTAACCACGGACATGTGGACAAGTGGAGCAGGGCAGGGTCAGGACTATATGACTGTGACAGCCCACTGGGTAGATGTATGGACTCCCGCCGCAAGAACAGCAGCGGCGGCACCAGTAGCAGCATCTCGCAAACGCCAACTCTTTCCTAGGCAGGCTACGCTTTGTATCACCGCTTTCCAGAATACGCACACAGCTGAAAACCTCTTACGGCAACTGAGGAAGATCATCGCGGAATGGCTTACCCCAATTGGACTCTCCTGTGGATTTGTGGCATCGGACAACGCCAGCAATATTGTGTGTGCATTAAATATGGGCAAATTCCAGCACGTCCCATGTTTTGCACATACCTTGAATTTGGTGGTGCAGAATTTTTTAAAAAACGACAGGGGCGTGCAAGAGATGCTGTCGGTGGCCAGAAAAATTGCGGGACACTTTCGGCGTACAGGCACCACGTACAGAAGACTGGAGCACCACCAAAAACTACTGAACCTGCCCTGCCATCATCTGAAGCAAGAAGTGGTAACGAGGTGGAATTCAACCCTCTATATGCTTCAGAGGTTGGAGGAGCAGCAAAAGGCCATTCAAGCCTATACAATTGAGCACGATATAGGAGATGGAATGCACCTGTCTCAAGTGCAGTGGAGAATGATTTCAACGTTGTGCAAGGTTCTGATGCCCTTTGAACTTGCCACACGTGAAGTCAGTTCAGACACTGCCAGCCTGAGTCAGGTCATTCCCCTCATCAGGCTTTTGCAGAAGAAGCTGGAGGCATTGAAGAAGGAGCTAACACGGAGCGATTCCGCTAGGCATGTGGGACTTGTGGATGCAGCCCTTAATTCGCTTAACAAGGATTCACGGGTGGTCAATCTGTTGAAATCAGAGCACTACATTTTGGCCACCGTGCTCGATCCTAGATTTAAAGCCTACCTTGGATCTCTCTTTCCGGCAGACACAGGTCTGCTGGGGTTGAAAGACCTGCTGGTGACAAAATTGTCAAGTCAAGCGGAACGCGACCTGTCAACATCTCCTCCTTCACATTCTCCCGCAACTGGGGGTGCGAGGAAAAGGCTCAGAATTCCGAGCCCACCCGCTGGCGGTGATGCAGGGCAGTCTGGAGCGACTGCTGATGCTGACATCTGGTCCGGACTGAAGGACCTGACAACGATTACGGACATGTCGTCTACTGTCACTGCATATGATTCTCTCAACATTGATAGAATGGTGGAGGATTATATGAGTGACCGCATCCAAGTAGGCACGTCACACAGTCCGTACTTATACTGGCAGGAAAAAGAGGCAATTTGGAGGCCCTTGCACAAACTGGCTTTATTCTACCTAAGTTGCCCTCCCACAAGTGTGTACTCCGAAAGAGTGTTTAGTGCCGCCGCTCACCTTGTCAGCAATCGGCGTACGAGGTTACATCCAGAAAATGTGGAGAAGATGATGTTCATTAAAATGAATTATAATCAATTCCTCCGCGGAGACATTGACCAGCAGCAATTGCCTCCACAAAGTACACAGGGAGCTGAGATGGTGGATTCCAGTGGGGACGAATTGATAATCTGTGAGGAGGGGGATGTACACGGTGATATATCGGAGGGTGAAGATGAGGTGGACATCTTGCCTCTGTAGAGCCAGTTTGTGCAAGGAGAGATTAATTGCTTCTTTTTTGGGGGGGGTCCAAACCAACCCGTCATATCAGTCACAGTCGTGTGGCAGACCCTGTCACTGAAATGATGGGTTGGTTAAAGTGTGCATGTCCTGTTTTGTTTATACAACATAAGGGTGGGTGGGAGGGCCCAAGGATAATTCCATCTTGCACCTCTTTTTTCTTTTCTTTTTCTTTGCATCATGTGCTGATTGGGGAGGGTTTTTTGGAAGGGACATCCTGCGTGACACTGCAGTGCCACTCCTAGATGGGCCCGGTGTTTGTGTCGGCCACTAGGGTCGCTAATCTTACTCACACAGCTACCTCATTGCGCCTCTTTTTTTCTTTGCGTCATGTGCTGTTTGGGGAGGGTTTTTTGGAAGGGACATCCTGCGTGACACTGCAGTGCCACTCCTAGATGTGCCCGGTGTTTGTGTCGGCCACTAGGGTCGCTAATCTTACTCACACAGTCAGCTACCTCATTGCGCCTCTTTTTTTCTTTGCGTCATGTGCTGTTTGGGGAGGGTTTTTTGGAAGGGCCATCCTGCGTGACACTGCAGTGCCACTCCTAGATGGGCCCGGTGTTTGTGTCGGCCACTAGGGTCGCTAATCTTACTCACACAGCTACCTCATTGCGCCTCTTTTTTTCTTTGCGTCATGTGCTGTTTGGGGAGGGTTTTTTGGAAGGGACATCCTGCGTGACACTGCAGTGCCACTCCTAGATGGGCCCGGTGTTTGTGTCGGCCACTAGGGTCGCTTATCTTTCTCACACAGCTACCTCATTGCGCCTCTTTTTTTCTTTGCGTCATGTGCTGTTTGGGGAGGGTTTTTTGGAAGGGACATCCTGCGTGACACTGCAGTGCCACTCCTAGATGGGCCCGGTGTTTGTGTCGGCCACTAGGGTCGCTTATCTTTCTCACACAGTCAGCTACCTCATTGCGCCTCTTTTTTTCTTTGCGTCATGTGCTGTTTGGGGAGGGTTTTTTGGAAGGGACATCCTGCGTGACACTGCAGTGCCACTCCTAGATGGGCCCGGTGTTTGTGTCGGCCACTAGGGTCGCTTATCTTTCTCACACAGTCAGCTACCTCATTGCGCTTCTTTTTTTCTTTGCGTCATGTGCTGTTTGGGGAGGGTTTTTTGGAAGGGACATCCTGCGTGACACTGCAGTGCCACTCCTAGATGGGCCCGGTGTTTGTGTCGGCCACTAGGGTCGCTTATCTTTCTCACACAGTCAGCTACCTCATTGCGCCTCTTTTTTTCTTTGCGTCATGTGCTGTTTGGGGAGGGTTTTTTGGAAGGGACATCCTGCGTGACACTGCAGTGCCACTCCTAGATGGGCCCGGTGTTTGTGTCGGCCACTAGGGTCGCTAATCTTACTCACACAGCTACCTCATTGCGCCTCTTTTTTTCTTTGCGTCATGTGCTGTTTGGGGAGGGTTTTTTGGAAGGGACATCCTGCGTGACACTGCAGTGCCACTCCTAGATGGGCCCGGTGTTTGTGTCGGCCACTAGGGTCGCTTATCTTACTCACACAGCGACCTCGGTGCAAATTTTAGGACTAAAAATAATATTGTGAGGTGTGATGTGTTCAGAATAGGCTGAAAATGAGTGTAAATTATGTTTTTTGAGGTTAATAATACTTTGGGATCAAAATTACCCCCAAATTCTATGATTTAAGCTGTTTTTTAGGGTTTTTTGAAAAAAACACCCGAATCCAAAACACACCCGAATCCGACAAAAAAAATTCGGTGAGGTTTTGCCAAAACGCGGTCGAACCCAAAACACGGCCGCGGAACCGAACCCAAAACCAAAACACAAAACCCGAAAAATTTCCGGCGCTCATCTCTATAATTTAACACATCTCTAATGGCCTCAATCATGAGCTGCACCCCCTTAGCAAGGGAAGCCACCCCCCTCAGCGCATCCCCATCACCGTCTGCCGTGTCAGAGTCGGTATCTGTGTCATCTTGCATAATTTGGGCAAGTGCACGTTTCTGTGGGAACATGCTAGGGGATTTTGCAGAAATAGAAACAGAGCCTGACCAAACTGCCATAGAATTCAACACCTTAGTTTCAGTCTCAGTATTAGCTACCCTAGTAGAGATCTGAGAGATCATTCCTTTGACAGAGGTTAACCACTCAGGCTCCACAATAGGGATCTGAGATAAAACATTACAATCCTGTGTACATGGAATGGATCCCTCCTGAGAGGAAACATCTTCTGCAGCATATGACACAGAGTCCCTAGACATGGCTATGGGAGATAACACCCACAGACACACACACGGAAACGTCAGACACAGTTTCCCCCCAAGTAGGCCACAGAGGGACACAGAGATTGGAGCCAACCCACACACAGCGCTTTCAGAGGCAGAAGTATTAATACTACCAGTGCTATCTGTGTGACTTAATAGACTACACAGACTTTACACAGCCTCCCCCCTCCCCCTTCTACAACCCCCTGGTACCGCACAGGATAGCTGGAATTGCTTGGAGGGACAGCTCTCCCTGTCAGTGTCTGCTGTACAGGAACTGCAGTCAGGAAAATGGCGCTGAATGCTGCTGGGTCTGCTCTGGGGAGAGTCTCCGCTCCCCAAACATGGTGCTGCTTCCCGCTCTTCATTATATTGTACTGGCCTGAGGATTTCTGCTGGCAGCGATTCGGGGACCCTGACAGGCTTTCTGACCAGTGTAGGGTGTAGTCGCTGGCTCAGGGAGTCCCTCACAGTGCCGCACTATGTACCGCTGAGCCCCGGAGAGCAGTTAATACTGCGCTCCCTACCCTGTAGCCACCATCTTCACACCGGCTCCCCACTTGCCTGGCTCTGTAAGGGGGTGGCGGCGTGCTGCGGGAGTGAGGGGTTGCCTGGGGCGGCTAACGATCATCACCCTCAGGAGCTCAGTGTCCAGTCAGCAGAGATAGTGGCTCAGACCCCGCAGGCCGTACACTACTCCCCTCCGTAGTCCCACGAAGCAGAGAGGCTATTGCCAGCAGCCTCCCTGTAAAATAATAAACTAAAAAAAAAAAAACTTTTACTAGAGAAACTCTGGGGAGCTCCCCTAGCTGTGACTGGCTCCTCCGGGCACATTTTCTAAACTGAGTCTGGTAGGAGGGGTATAGAGGGAGGAGTTAGCCAACACTCTCAAACCCTTAAAGTGCCAGTGGCTCCTAGTGGACCCGTCTATAACCCATGGTACTAATGTGGACCCCAGCATCCTCGGGGCCTAATTCAGACCTGATCGCTTCAGAAAATGTGTTAGCTAATGGGCAAAACCATGTGCACTACAGGGGGTGTGTATGTGTGTGTGGGGGGTGGGGGGAGGGCAGATGTAACATGTGCAGAGAGAGTTAGATTTGGGTGGGGTGTCTTCAAACTGAAATCTAAATTGCAGTGTAAAAATAAAGCAGTCAATATTTACCCTGCACAGAAAACAAAATAACCCAAATCTAACTCTCTCTGCACATGATATATCTGCCCCCCCCTGCAGTGCACGTGGTTTTGCCCATTCGCTAACAAATTTAATGCTGCGATCAGATCTGTCCTTGCATATTTAGATGCACAGATGTACACCAGGGAAGGGCACTGTAGCGTCATTAGCATAATCTCACAGACATAACTGCAGCAAAAGACAGAAGGGAGGCTGCAACTGCCTCCAACTCAGAATCAGATCTTATGATGAATCCCGCCCCCTCAACAGCCCCCATCGGTTAATGGTTTTCGGTATTTTGATTGTCGGGATTTTGATTGTAGGTAAATTGACAGCTTCCCTTCTGTACAGTGCATTGCTGGTATTAATCTGATACATTATCATGCATGCACTAGTTGTATTTTCTATATATATTTATCAAGGGGCCCAGACCATGCACTCTCTAATGCTTTGCTATGCCTATTTGGCTGCCACGCCTCCTCTGAAGACTGGCTACACCTCTAAACATGTGCCCCTACCACTGCATTACCCCGGTGGGCCCTTCATGCCTTAGTCCGACACTGAGCACCTCAGACCCTGGGTGTGTCAGTTGATAGACCATTGCCTGCGACATTACATGCGATCGCAGCTGCTACCACAACCACCTCTGAATCAGAACCATAATCTGCATATAACATACCCCGATAACGCCTTGCTTAATGTATGAGAGCCAGAAGTTACAATTTGCCAGGGTATGAGTCATTAGGTCGACCACTATTGGTCAACATGCATTACGTCGACATGGTCTCTAGGTTGACATGGTCATTAGGTCGACATAAACGAGGTCGACGTGGAAAAAGGTCAACATGAGTTAATTTACTTTTTTTGGTGTCGTTTTCTTTGCAAAGTGACGGGGAACCCCAATTAGTACACCGTGTCCCCCCGCATGGCTCGCTTCGCTCGCCTTGTTTTGGGCAAGGTTACTATTCCCAATCGTAGTTCACGTGGATAGTAAAGTATGAAAAAGTTCAAAAAATTACAAAAATTTGAAAAACTCATGTCGATTTTTCCCCATGTCGACCTAGTACATGTTGACCTAGTGACCATGTCAAACTATTGACCATGTCGACCTAATGCATGTCGACCTAATGACTGTTGACCGAAGTGTGGACGACCTAATGACCGTACCCCATTTGCCTGGAGCACATGCTGTGTAACGCGGAGATGAAGAGGATTATGTTACACACACCAGTGCTAACAGGAGTATACCGGTGTATGAACAGAGAGGGAAGCGAAGCAAACGAACTCACAGACAGTATAACATAACATACACAGGAGGTGATGGAATAACTAATAAACACAAAGTGAACGGAGAAGCCCAAAGGCTCAGGAATTGGGTGTCTCCCTAGTGTCAGGAATGCTCAGATGGAATAGAGCGGACAATGAAGCGAGGTGTAGTGATTTAACATGTGGAGCACCTGAAATGATGTTGCTATGAGCAACAGAAAAAACCCCAAAGGGTTACCAACGGGTGTGGGAATAAACTCCTTGGTCAGAGATAGAAATATAGACACAAGGAGAGTATCCACAATCCTAACCCCCACTTGCAGGGCACAGGTTCAGCTTACTGCCACTAAACTGACACCTGGACGCCCTGCACAGTGAGGGAGGATTAAGCAAGCAGGTCTGATAGTACAGCCGCAAACCTGCTGGGTTCACAGAATAGCAAAAGAACCCCAGCAGGTCAAACAACTGACTCCAGTCTTACTGCTAGGTCCGGATTGGCAGAATGAAGTACCGAATCCCAAGGCCTATTCGCAGTAAGCAACAAGTAAATACAAAGTCACACAGTACTAGCTAACTCTCTGGAACTGACTAACAAACAAAGATTCAGCAGCATTTGCCTAGCCTGAGAGGATGGTTTATATAGCAGGTGCTGTCCACGCCCCACTCAGACCTCACAGACTGTGAGCACAAAACCAGCGCCGGATTCCCTGCCGTGCACAGAGCCTGTAACCACTACACAGTAAAAACCCGGACCGGAGTATCAGCTGCGCTCAGGTTACTTCGCTAACACTTGCCTCCCGGTTGCCATGGCGACGTGGCAGCACAGAGCAGGAGATCCTAACAGTACCCCCCCTCTGACGAGGGGTCAAAGAACCCCTACCACCGGGTTTATCGGGGAACTGCGAGAAGAAAGAGCGTATCAGTCTGGGGGCATGAAGATCACAACTGCGCACCCACGACTGCTCCTCCCGGCCATACCCCTTCCAGTGCACCAAAAATGACAGCCGACCCCGAACCATCTTGGAGTCAAGAACCCTTTCAACCACAAACTCCCTCTGACCCCGTATCATAAGAGGAGAAGGTCTTCCACTGGAAGAAGGATTACTAACCGCCAGTTTTAAAAGGGAACAATGAAATGTTTTATTGATACCCAATGAACGGGGCAGATCTAACTGAAATGCCACCGGATTGATAACCCTGGTGATCTTATAAGGGCCGATGAACCGGGGGCCTAACTTATGAGATGGCTGTCTCAACTTCAAATTCTTGGTGGACAACCAGACGAAGTCTCCTAATTTGAAGCTGCAGGGTCTACTCCGCTTATCAAAAACCCTTTTGGTCACTAATGACACAGACACAAGGGCTTTCTTCACTTTCCTCCAAATACCCCTAAGGACCGAAACAACAGAGGAACCACCAGGCGTGGAATCCAGGGGGTCAAAAGAATTGGCCTTAGGATGATGCCCATACACACAAAGGAAGGGAGAGATCCCTGTAGCAGAGTGAGCCGCGTTGTTATAGGCAAACTCCGCCATGGACATGAGCAACCCAGTCAGTATGACACTTGGAGACATAACACCTGAGGAACTGCTCCAAGGACTGGTTCACCCTCTCAGTCTGCCCATTAGACTGTGGATGGTAGCCTGACGACAAGCTCACAGAAATCTGGAGATCAGAACAAAATGCCCTCCAGAATTTAGCCACAAACTGGGATCCACGGTCAGAGACCACATCAAGTGGCAACCCGTGGAGGCGCACAACATGCTGCATAAATAACTCAGACAGGCGTATGGCCGATGGCAACCCAACCAGTGGAACGAAATGCGCCATCTTCGAAAACCTGTCAACGACAACCCAAATGGCTGTCATCCCCGAGGATTTGAGCAAGTCCACCACAAAATCCATGGAAATGTGGGTCCATGGCTTAGACGGAATAGAGAGTGGATGTAATGGGCCGACAGGAACCCCTCTAGGAGTTTTATTTCGGGCACAAACGTCACATGCCCGAACCCACTGATCCACATCCCTAGCCACCGAGGGCCACCACACCGCCCTAGACAGCAACTCCCGAGTTCTGGCAATACCCGGATGCCCTGCCGACCTCTTGGCATGGAATTCCAGGAACACTCGCTGTCTTAACCTAGGAGGCACAAACAAGAGACCTACCGGAAGGTCTGGAGGAGCCTGCTCCTGTGCTCTAAGGACTAATGACAAGAGGTCCTGGGTAATGCCCACTTTAATACATGATGGGGACACAATGGGCAATGGCTCCTTGGTGGTCTCTTGAACTGGAGCAAAACTCAGCGAGAGCGCATCAGCCTTGATGTTTTTTGACCCAGGGCGATATGTTATCAAAAAATTAAAGCGAGCAAAAAACAAAGCCCATCGTGCCTGCCTGGCATTGAGCCGCTTCGCTGACTCTAAATATGCCAGATTCTTATGGTCGGTGAGAATTGAGACCACAAACTTAGCCCCCTCAAGCCAGTGTCTCCACTCTCCGAGTGCATCCTTTATAGCCAACAATTCCCGGTTACCCACATCATAATTCATCTCGGCAGACGAAAGTTTACGGGAAAAGTAAGCACAGGGATGAAGGCGATTATCAGACACCCCCATCTGAGAGAGCACTGCCCCAATACCTATCTCAGAGGCATCCACTTCTACCACAAAAGGACGCTCTGGATCTGGGTGTCGCAGCACCTTGGCCGAGACAAATGCCCTTTTGAGACGGCAAAGGCCGCTTTGGCCTCACAAGACCAGTGAGCAACATCCGCCCCTTTCTTAGTGAGTGCCACCAAGGGGGCCACTATAGACGAAAATCCAGCGATAAACCGTCTATAAAAATTCGCAAAGCCCAGAAAACGCTGAAGCGCCTTCAAACTAGTGGGCTGCACCCAATCCATGACTGCCTGTACCTTAGAACCCTCCATTTGGAAACCTTCTGAGGAGATAATATACCCTAGAAATGCGATTTGCTGGACTTCAAACTCGCACTTCTCCAGCTTCGCCCCAAGCTGGTGGTCTCTGAGTTTCATGAGGACTAAGCGTACATGCTTCCAATGTTCCTCCAGGGAATGAGAGAAGATTAGGATGTCATCTAGATAAACAACTAAGAATCTATCCAAATATTCCCTGAGCACATCGTTCATGAATTCCTGGAAGACTGCCGGGGCATTAGAGAGCCCAAAAGGCATCACCAAATATTCATAATGCCCTGAGTGGGTATTAAAGGCAGTCTTCCATTCATCCCCCTCTCTTATTCGGATTAGATTGTAAGCACCGCGTAGGTCAATCTTAGAAAAAATGGTGGCGGTACGAACTGAAGCTGGTCAAACAAAACCGAAATGAGAGGCAGTGGGTACGAGTTTTTAATCGTTATACGGTTCAATTCCCTGAAGTCGATGCAGGGTCGCAACGAACCGTCCTTTTTACCCACGAAGAAGAACCCCGACCCAACTGGGGACTGTGAGGGTCTGATAAATCCCTTAGCCAAGTTCTCCTGAATGTACTCTGCCATAGCCTGAGTCTCAGGACGTGACAGGGAGTACAACCTGCTCTTGGGAAGCTTAGCATCCGGCAACAAATCAATGCCACAGTCATAGGGGCGATGGGGAGGTAGTACCTCCGCAACTTTTTTGGAGAACACATCCGCAAAATCTGCATAACATCCTGGCAATCCTGGCAAACTTAGCTGCGAGAGCCTGACTGGAAGGCTCAAGCAACTCCTGAAACAATCACTATCCCAACTAAGAATCTCCCCAGAGACCCAGTCAAATTGAGGGTTATGGGCCCTTAACCAGGGTAACCCCAAAACCAATGGGGCAAAAGAACAGACAGTCACATAAAAAGACAATTTTTTCAGAGTGTGTGGCTCCAATAAACAAAGGAATTTGGCTGGTGCAGGAGGTAATTTTACCCTGGGACAATGGTTCCCCGTTTAACCCACATATCTCAATCTCTGATGCCAAAGGTAGTGAGGGAACAGAGTGTTCCAGGGCGAATTGACGGTCCATGAAAACCCCATCGGCCCCACTGTCAACAAAGGCCTCAGTCTTGACAGTTTGACCGAGGATCTCCAAAGTCACCGGAATGAGAAAAGTCTTTTTGGGAAATTCTGACTTCTGGCCTGACAGGATATTTCCCATCACCCCCAGGCCCTGAAGTTTTCCGTTTTTTTCTGGGCATGATACAGGTTGAGTCTCCCTTATCCAAAATGCTTGGGACCAGAGGTATTTTGGATATGGGATTTTTCCGTATTTTGGAATAATTGCATACCAGAATGAGATATCATGGTGATGGGACCTAAATCTAAGCACAGGATGCATTTATGTTACATATACATCTTATACACACAGCCTGAAGGTCATTTTAGCCAATATTTTTTATAACTTTGTGCATTAAACAAAGTGTGTCTGCATTCACACAGTTCATTTATGTTTCATATACACCTTATACACACAGCCTGAAGGTCATTTAATACAATATTTTTAATAACTTTGTGTATTAAACAAAGTTTGTGTACATTGAGCCATCAGAAAACAAAGGTTTCACTATCTCACTCTCACTCAAAAAAGTCCGTATTTCGGAATATTCCGTATTTCGGAATATTTGGATATGGGATACTCAACCTGTACTACAACATGACCTTTATTCCCACAGTACAAACACAAACCCTGCTGTCTCCTCCGCGTCTTCTCACGCGAGGAGAGGCGGGTAGCCCCAATCTGCATAGGCTCCTCGGAATGTTCCTCAGAGTCTGAGGTTCCCTTGGGAAAAAAGGAAACTGCGGTCTCTCTTTCAAGCCTACGCTCTCTCAGCCGTCTATCCACCCGGATGGATAACTGCATGAGCTGATCTAAGCTATCAGGCGAGGGATATTGTACCAGTTGGTCCATTATCTGGTCAGAAAGGCTCCTTCGGTACTGGTTTCTCAGGGCTAGGTCATTCCACTGGGTATCATGAGCCAACCTCCGAAACTCCGTACTATAAACCTCAGCTGGCCGTCGCCCTTGATTAAGAACCGTAATCTTAGCCTCGGCTGAAGCCATCTTGTCAGGGTCATCATACAAAATGCCCAGTGCCGTAAAAAAAGCATCAACACTTTTAAGCGACGGACAGTCAGGCTGTAACCCATATGCCCAGACCTGTGGGTCTCCTTGTAGCAAGGAAATCACCATGCCCACCCGCTGAATCTCCTACCCAGAAGACTGGGGCCTAAGCCTGAAATATAGCTTACAGCTCTCCTTGAAACAAAAGAACTGCGAGCGATCTCCAGAAAAACGATCCGGGAGATTTACTTTCGGCTCCTTAACCCCTGAACTTGCCGCTGCTGCTGCGGGAGCTCCGCTAGCGGCCTGCGGGGTGTTCATTTTAATGGACATCTCATTAAATTGTCGAGTCAGGACTTGCACCTGATCGACTACCTGTTGCAAAGTATTTTGAGGGGTATGCTCCATATTCCCACAAAATTTCAACAGGAGTAGGGCTGCTGAATATGTTACACACACCAGTGCTAACAGGAGTATACCGGTGTATGAACAGAGAGGGAAGCGAAGCAAACGAACTCACAGACAGTATAACATAACATACACAGGAGGTGATGGAATAACTAATAAACACAAAGTGAACGGAGAAGCCCAAAGGCTCAGGAATTGGGTGTCTCCCTAGTGTCAGGAATGCTAAGAGCAACAGAAAAAACCCCAAAGGGTTACCAACGGGTGTGGGAATAAACTCCTTGGTCAAAGATAGAAATATAGACACAAGGAGAGTATCCACAATCCTAACCCCCACTTGCAGGGCACAGGTTCAACTTACTGCCACTAAACTGACACCTGGACGCCCTGCACAGTGAGGGAGGATTAAGCAAGCAGGTCTGAGAGTACAGCCGCAAACCTGCTGGGTTCACAGAATAGCAAAAGAACCCCAGCAGGTCAAACAACTGACTCCAGTCTTACTGCTAGGTCCGGATTGGCAGAATGAAGTACCGAATCCCAAGGCCTATTCGCAGTAAGCAACAAGTAAATACAAAGTCACACAGTACTAGCTAACTCTCTGGAACTGACTAACAAACAAAGATTCAGCAGCATTTGCCTAGCCTGAGAGGATGGTTTATATAGCAGGTGCTGTCCACGCCCCACTCAGACCTCACAGACTGTGAGCACAAAACCAGCGCCGGATTCCCTGCCGTGCACAGAGCCTGTAACCACTACACAGTAAAAACCCGGACCGGAGTATCAGCTGCGCTCAGGTTACTTCGCTAACACTTGCCTCCCGGTTGCCATGGTGACGTGGCAGCACAGAGCAGGAGATCCTAACAGATTATTACTTCATATTTGGATACAGCAGCAGAACACTTTTCATCTCTAATTTATGAATGCCAATTATTTATTTTGCTTCAACTTAAACAAACGAGCTCTCCCAGTGGAGAAGTACTTTAATCACCACATTTTCATATTAAGTGATAAATGTGTGTTTTGTGATTAATTTCTCAGAACAGGTGTAAATATGAATACACTAACATTATATTAATCACTGGATATTGCACATTCATCTGCATGTGGTTATTCCTGCATTCTAATCATGTAGCATTAGAGAGGGTATAATTATTTTCTCTAACGTCCTAGAGCAGGGATGGGGAACCTTCGGCCCTCCAGCTATTGTTGAACTACACATCCCAGCATGCCCTGCAACAGCTTTAGCATGGCCAAATAGCAAAACTGTAGCAAGGCATGCTGGGATGTGTAGTTCAACAACAGCTGGAGGGCCGAAGGTTCCCCATCCCTGTCCTAGAGGATGCTGGGACTCCGTAAGGACCATGGGGATAGACGGGCTCCGCAGGAGACATGGGCACTTTAAGAAAGACTTTAGGCTCTGGGTGTGCACTGGCTCCTCCCTCTATGCCCCTCCTCCAGACCTCAGTTTGATACTGTGTCCAGAGGAGATGGGTGCGCTGCAGGGAGCTCTCCTGAGTTTCCTGTAAGAAAGTATTCTGGTTAGGTTTTTTATTTTCAGGGAGCCTGCTGGCAACAGACTCCCTGCATCGAGGGACTGAGGAGAGAGAAATAGCCCTACTTCTCTGAGTTTCAAGGTCCTGTTTCTTAGGCTACTGGACACCATTAGCTCCAGAGGGATTGGTACGCAGGTTTCATCCTCGCCGTCCGTCCCAGAGCCGCGCCGCCGTCCTCCTCGCAGAGCCAGAAGATAGAAGCCGGGTGAGTATGAGAAGAAAGAAGACTTCAGAGGCGGCAGAAGATGTCTGATCTTCATAGAGGTAACACACAGCGGTGAAGCTGTGCGCCATTGCTCCCGTTCACCTCACACACTCCGGTCACTGTAAGGGTGCAGGGCGCAGGGGGGGCGCCCTGGGCAGCAGTATAAACCTCTCCTATGGCAAAAGCATATATATATACATGTACAGTTGGGCACTGTACATGTATATAATGAGTCCCCGCCATGTTTTGATAGATTTTGAGCGGGACAGAAGCCTGCCGCCGAGGGGGCGGGGCTTCTTCCTCAGCACTCACCAGCGCCATTTTCTCCACAGCACAGCGCTGAGAGGAAGCTCCCCGGACTCTCCCCTGCTTACTGACGGTGACAGTGGGTTTTTCAAGGGGGGCACATAATTGGCATGTATAAAGTTTTAACAGCGCTACTGGGTAAAACATTCTGTGTTTTTTCCTGGGTCATATAGCGCTGGGGTGTGTGCTGGCATACTCTCTCTCTGTCTCTCCAAAGGGCCTGGTGGGGAACCTGTCTTCAGAAAAGAGCTTCCCTGTGTGTGTGGGGTGTGTCTGTACGCGTGTGTCGACATGTATGAGGTTGAAGGCTCACCTAAGGAGGAGGGGGAGTGTATGAATGCAAGGTCTCCGTCGGCAGCGCCGACACCTGACTGGATGGATATGTGGAATGTCTTAAGTGCTAATGTGAATTTATTGCACAAAAGATTAGACAAAGCTGAGGCTAAGGAACAGTCAGGAAGTCAAACCATGCCTGTCCCAATGTCGCCGAGTCCTTTGGGGTCTCAGAAGCGCACACTATCCCAAATAGTTGACACAGATACCGAAACGGATTCAGACTCCAGTGTCGACTACGATGATGCAAAATTACAGCCAAAAGTGGCTAAGGGTATTCGATATACGATTATTGCAATAAAAGAGGTTTTGCATATCACAGAGGAACCCCCTGTCCCTGACACAAGGGTACACATGTATAAAGAGAAAAATCCTGAGGTCACCTTTCCATCCTCGTATGAGCTGAACGAATTATGTGAAAAGGCTTGGGAAACCCCAGACAAGAGACTGCAGGTTCCCAAAAGGATTCTTATGGCGTATCCTTTCCCGCAAAAGGATAGGATACGATGGGAATCCTCTCCTAAGGTGGACAAGGCATTGACACACTTATCAAAAAAGATAGCGCTGCCATCCCAAGATACGGCTACCCTCAAGGATGCTGCTGATCGCAAGCAGGAGGTTACCATGAAGTCCATTTACACACATTCTGGTACAATACTTAGACCGGCAATGGCGTCGGCCTGGGTTTGTAGTGCTGTGGCTGCATGGACTGATTCCTTATCAGCGGAGATTGAGACCCTAGATAAGGATTCCATTTTAATGACCTAGGGCATATAAAAGATGCTGTATTATATATGAGGGATGCTCAAAGAGATGTTTGTTTACTAAGTTCCAGAATAAACGCTATGTCTGTTTCCGCTAGCCGAGTCTTATGGACCCGACAGTGGACGGGGGATGCAGACTCGAAGAGGCATATGGAGTTTTTGCCTTACAAAGGTGAGGAGTTATTTGGAGAAGGCCTCTCGGACCTCGTCTCCACAGCTACGGCAGGTAAATTGAATTTCTTGCCTTATGTTCCCTCACAGCCTAAGAAAGCGCCTCATTATCAAATGCAGTCCTTTCGTTCGAATAAAAGCAAAAAAGTACGTGGATCGTCCTTTCTTGCCAGAGGTAAGGGCAGAGGAAAAAAGCTGCACACAGCTAGTTCCCAGGAACAGAAGTCCTCCCCGGCCTCTGCAAAATCCACTGCATGACGCTGGGGCTCCCTGCTCCCCTGAGGGAGTCCGCTCCAGTGGGGGCACGTCTTCGACTTTTCAGCCACATCTGGGTTCTCTCACAGGTGGATCCCTGGGCAATAGAAATTGTTTCTCAGGGATACAGGCTGGAATTCGAAGAGGTCCCCCCTCGCCGGTTTTTCAAATCGGCTATGCCAGCTTCTCCCTCAGAGAGGGAGTTAGTGTTAAATGCAATTCAAAAATTGTGTCTTCAACAGGTGGTGGTCAAGGTTCCCCTACTGCAACAGGGGAGGGGATATTACTCAACCCTGTTTGTGGTCCCGAAACCGGACGGTTCGGTCAGACCCATTTTGAATTTAAAATCCCTGAACCTATACTTGAAAAAGTTCAAGTTCAAGATGGAGTCGCTCAGAGCGGTCATCGCCAGCCTGGAAGCGGGGGATTTTATGGTTTCCCTAGACATAAAGGATGCGTACCTTCATGTTCCAATATTTCCACCTCCTCAGGCGTTCCTGAGATTTGCTGTACAGGATTATCATTACCAATTTCAGACGTTGCCGTTTGGGCTTTCCACGGCCCCGAGGATTTTCACCAAGGTACTGGCGGAAATGATGGTGCTCCTGCGCAAGCGAGGGGGTCACAATTATCCCATACTTGTACGATCTCCTCATAAAAGCGAGATCTCGGGAGAAGTTACTGGACAGCATGTCACTTTCATTGAAGGTGTTACAGCAACACGGCTGGATTCTCAATATCCCGAAGTCGCAGCTGGTTCCTACGACGCGTCTGACCTTCTTGGGCTTGATTCTGGACACAGACCAGAAAAGGGTTTTTCTTCCGAAGGAAAAAGCTCAGGAACTCATGACTCTGGTCAGGAACCTATTGAAGCCAAAACAGGTGTCAGTGCATCACTGCACTCGAGTCCTGGGGAAAATGGTGGCATCATACGAAGCCATTCCCTTCGGCAGGTTCCATGCGAGAACCTTCCAATGGGACCTGCTGGACAAGTGGTCCGGGTCACATCTACATATGCATCGGCGTATCACCCTGTCCCCCAGAGCCAGGGTATCTCTCCTGTGGTGGCTGCAGAGTGCTCACCTCCTAGAGGGCCGCAGGTTCGGCATTCAGGACTGGATCCGGGTGACCACGGACGCAAGCCTCCGAGGTTGGGGAGCAGTCACACAGGGAAGAAATTTCCAAGGTCTTTGGTCAAGTCTAGAGACTTGTCTCCACATCAACATCCTGGAGTTGAGGGCAATATACAACGTCCTACGTCAAGCGGAGGCATTACTTCGCGACAAATCAGTTCTGATTCAGTCAGACAATGTCACCGCAGTGGCTCATGTAAACCGCCAAGGCGGCACAAGGAGCAGGGTGGCAATGGCGAAAGCCACCAGGATTCTTCACTGGGTGGAGAATCATGTCAGCGCACTATCAGCAGTGTTCATTCCGGGAGTGGCAATTGGGAAGCAGACTTCCTCAGCAGACACAATCTGCATCCGGGAGAGTGGGGGCTTCATCAGGAAGTCTTCGAGCAGATCGCAAGTCGGTGGGGACTGCCCCAAATAGACATGATGGCGTCCCGTCTCAACAAAAAGCTAAAAAGGTATTGCGCCAGGTCAAGAGATCCTCAGGCGGTAGCTGTGGACGCCCTGGTGACACCATGGGTGTACCGGTCGGTCTATGTATTTCCTCCTCTTCCTCTCATACCCAAGGTGTTGAGAATAATAAGACAAAGAGGAGTGAGAACAATCCTCATGGTTCCAGATTGGCCACGAAGGACTTGGTATCCGGAGCTGCAGGAGTTGCTCACAGAAGATCCGTGGCCTCTTCCTCTAAGACAGGACCTGCTGCAACAGGGGCCCTGTCTGTTCCAGGACTTACCGCGGCTGTGTTTGACGGCATGGCGGTTGAACGCCGTGAAACGCTAGCGAAATAAAAGGCATTCCGGATGAGGTCATTCCTACACTAATAAAGGCTAGGAAGGACGTGACATCAAAACATTATCACCGAATATGGCGAAAATATGTTTCTTGGTGTGAGGCCAGGAATGCTCCTACGGAAGAATTCCAGCTAGGCCGTCTCCTTCACTTCCTACAAACTGGAGTGAATTTGGGCCTAAAATTAGGCTCCATTAAGGTTCAGATTTCGGCCCTATCCATTTTCTTTCAGAAGGAATTGGCCTCTCTTCCTGAAGTACAGACGTTTGTGAAGGGAGTACTGCATATTCAGCCTCCTTTTGTACCTCCGGTGGCGCCTTGGGACCTTAACGTGGTGTTAAGTTTCCTTAAGTCACATTGGTTTGAACCACTCAAAACGGTGGAGTTAAAATATCTCACTTGGAAGGTGGTCATGTTGTTAGCCTTAGCTTCGGCTAGGCAAGTTTCGGAATTAGCGGCTTTATCACATAAAAGCCCCTATCTGGTTTTTCATATGGATAGGGCCTCAATTCCTACCTAAAGTGGTCTCATCCTTTCATATGAACCAGCCTATTGTCGTGCCTGTGGCTACACGTGACTTGGAGGATTCCGAGTCCCTTGATGTGGTCAGGGCTTTGAAGATTTACGTGGCCAGAACGGCTAGGATCAGAAAAACAGAGGCACTGTTTGTCCTGTTTGCAGCCAACAAGGTTGGCGGCTCTGCTTCAAAGCAGGCTATTGCTCGCTGGATCTGTAACACGATTCAGCAGGCGCATTCTACGGCAGGATTGCCGTTACCAAAATCGGTTAAGGCCCATTCCACTAGGAAGGTGGGCTCTTCTTGGGCGGCTGCCCGAGGGGTCTCGGCACTACAGCTGTGCCGAGCTGCTACTTGGTCGGGGTCAAACACCTTTGCAAAGTTCTGTAAGTTTGATACCCTGGCTGAGGAGGACCTCCTGTTTGCTCAATCGGTGCTGCAGAGTCATCTGCACTCTCCCGCCCGTTTGGGAGCTTTGGTATAATCCCCATGGTCCTTACGGAGTCCCAGCATCCTCTAGGACGTTAGAGAAAATAAGATTTTAAACCTACAGGTAAATCTTTTTCTCGTAGTCCGTAGAGGATGCTGGGCGCCCGTCCCAAGTGCGGACTTCTTCTGCAAGGCTTGTATATAGTTATTGCGTACATAAGGGTTATGTTATAGTTTCATCGGTGGTGGACCGAGGCTATGTTGGTTTTTCATACTGTTAACTAGATAGTATATCACAAGTTATACGGTGTGATTGGTGTGGCTGGTATGAATCTTGCCCTTGGATTACCTAAAATCCTTTCCTTGTACTGTCCGTCTCCTCTGGGCACAGTTTCTCTAACTGAGGTGTGGAGGAGGGGCATAGAGGGAGGAGCCAGTGCACACCCAGAGCCTAAAGTCTTTCTTAAAGTGCCCAT
This sequence comes from Pseudophryne corroboree, assembly GCF_028390025.1. Lineage (NCBI taxonomy): Eukaryota > Metazoa > Chordata > Amphibia > Anura > Myobatrachidae > Pseudophryne > Pseudophryne corroboree. Next base: position 727,463,625 of record NC_086448.1, on the reverse strand, counting down.
GTCTCCTGCGGAGCCCGTCTATCCTCATGGTCCTTACGGAGTCCCAGCATCATCTACGGACTACGAGAAAAAGATTTACCGGTAGATTTAAAATCTTATTTTAAAATGCACTGTAAAATATTCTTCGCCACAGTAAGCTGCTGCATGTGCTTTGTTTTACTGGCTAAAAGGAACGTAAGTTTAACATACTTTTTATTTTGTAGACCGTACTGTTTGCAATCCATGAATGTCTTAACATCTTTGTTTTAGGATTTGCTCACTGCAGACTGCCATATTTCTTTGTTAGTATGTCCATTATTCTATGTCCATTTCAGGTAAGACATAAATAAAGAAATATAAATAATGCAGATGGGGAGAAAACTCAACAATGGGAGCGCAAAAGATTATTAATCAAGCAACAAAAAGATTTGTTTAAAAAAAAGCATCAATTTAATATACAATCATAAATTCCTAGACACACAATTCTTCCATCTAAAGCAATAAAAAATGCTCCTTTGTATAGCGAATAAACACAACCAATATCAGTAGTAAGGACAGTGAAATCGCTATAAGGGCCATTTCTAGACAAATTGCCTCCCACTGCGAACAGTAAAACTTCCACGCGCCCATCAGCCACGTGGACGTTTTTAAAATGAAACATTTGTGCATGCCAAGCACAAAAAGGGGTGGACCTTGCTACAAGGGCCTTGCATGGAAAGACTACCTTACACCCCAGTTTTTGACCCTGCACCCCCAGACATTGGCCACCACAGGGGGAAAAAAAATCCAGATTTATGCCCCTTACATTATTTTTCATTTTTATCTCCTTATTGTAATGTCCCTTACACATTGAGCCACACACCGTAATGCCCCTTACACATTATGCTACACACCGTAACGCCCCTTACACATTATGCTACACACCGTAATGCCCCTTACACATTTTGCTACACACCTAACTGCTACAGATGGAGCTGCACTCATCTAGTGCGGCTCCATCGCATACATGCACTGCCAGCGTGACTAGGCGTTCCGTCCGCCTAGCCCCGCCGAAGTGCACAGAGACGCTCTCCCATTCTAGAGAATGGGGCGCATCTCCGTCACGGACGTGCGCGTGCCTCGGGCAGAGATGCTCTCCCATTCAGGCACAGACAGAGCCACGATTGGCATGGCTCCATCTGTACTTACACATTATGCTGCACACCTTAATGCCCCTTATAACATTAAGTGCCCCTTACACCTAATTATGCCCCACACAATAGTGCCCCATGACACCATATTATGCCACACACAGTAATGCCCATTGCACGATATTATGCCCCACACATTGCTGACATTAGGACATCAGGGCTGTCACGGACCTGGGTTGAGAGAGTTGAGAACTCTGGGATTCTTCCGATGGTCGGGAAGTAGAACCATAGTTGGGTCGAAATAGAGACGGCCGAATGTAGGTCTTCCTCATGCAGGATTAATAGATAACTTAATTTTGTGAACGATGCTGGGTGCACTGAATGAGGAATGAAACGATGACTTGAGAACAGTGCTGAAGAACACTGAACGAAGAAGTGAACGATGCTGAAGCCACTGAAGAGGTGAGTGATGACTTGTGAACTATGCTGAAGAACACTGAATGAGAGATGACTTGTGAACAATGCTGAAGAACACTGAATGAGAGATGACTTGTGAACGATGCTGAAGAACACAGAATGAGTGATGACTTGTGAACGATGCTGAAGAACACTGAACAAAGAGGTGCGGGATGACTTGTGAACGATGCTGGAGAACACTGAATGAGAGATGACTTGTGAATGATGCTGAAGAACACTGAATGAGAGATGACTTGTGAAGGATGCTGAAGAACACTGAATGAGAGATGACTTGTGAATGATGCTGAAGAACACTGAATGAGAGATGACTTGTGAAGGATGCTGAAGAACACTGAATGAGAGATGACTTGTTAACGATGCTGAAGAACACTGAATGAGAGATGACTTGTGAACGATGCTGGAGAACACTGAATGAGAGCTGGAGACTAAGCTGAGAGACACGCTGTATGCTGTAATCTCTGTAGTCTGTGAGCTGAGAAACACGCTGTATGCTGGAAGCACTGGGATCTGTGAGCTGAGAGACACGCTGTATGCTGGAAGCACTGGAACTCTGTAGCTGAGAGACACACTGTATGCTGGAAGCACTGGAATCTGTAGCTGAGAGACACACTGTATGCTGGAAGCACTGGAACTCTGTAGCTGAGAGACACGCTGTATGCTGGTAGCACTGGAAGTCTGTAGCTGAGAGACACACTGTATGCTGGAAGCACTGGAACTCTAGCTGAGAGACACACTGTATGCTGGAAGCACTGGAACTCTGTAGCTGAGAGACGTGAGCCCATAGGCGTGCACACGGGGGGTGCCTGGTGCACACAGGCACCCCCTAATGTCCGGCACCCCCTCACACATGCCTGCTGCTTATGCGTGCTGATTCCTCCTTTCCCCCCGCCCGCACTGCAGCTATCGCCGGCCCTATAATTTCACGCTGTACGCAGCCGAGTAGGGCGGCACGCATAGAGGGCGCTCTGGCCGCGACAAGGTAGCCAGCATCGTCTATAATAACGCAGCAGCTGCCAGCCTTTTCACTGCTGGCGCTGCTGTCCCCCCATCTCACGATGCTGCCCTTTTAGATGTAAATGTACGGCATGACGTCACTCCGCTCTCCACAACAAGTGCAAAATGAGCTGGGACGGACGCCACTTGAAAGGAATGGAGACGTGTTTGAGTGCAGCGCGGGGGTTGCCTGTCAGCTTCCCGCAGTCTCGTGGGGCAGCATGGAGCCTTTAGGTTAGTTGAATGCAGGGATGGACTGGCCACTGTATCTACTGGGAAGATTACTGGGAGGCCGATGTACAAGTGAGGCCCACCTGTCTGCCGTGTGGTTTTTTTCCCCACAAGCCATGACAGGCAGCCGAGGGTGAGCAGCGCGGCTAGGCTGTGTGAAATGACAGGCAGCCAGTGGAGACAGTACACCTAGGGCTGACTCTCAGTGGCTGGGATGACTATAACAGTACACAGGGTGGAGGTGGGTGGAGCTAAGCGGACAGGACAGCCAGGTGGGTTGAGAAGCCGGGAGACCGAGGAGCAGAGAGGAGAAGGGAAGCTGGATTCATCTGAAGACCGGGAGAACAGGGCTGATCAGAGGGGTACAGCTGGAGCTAATGATCGTGGCTGCAGCCTGCTTCTCACACACAAGCAGATGTCTGCCTGAGATTGTGAGTAAAGAAGCAGCTCAGGGCTGGGATCATGAGCACCAGCGGGCCCCTCTGTCAGCCTTAGGCACTAATCATTAGATTAGGGTTTTAGATGGAGGTTGTGTGACCCTCCCCCACCAATCTAGTACGGGACTACAGTTTCCCCTCTCCTCAGACTTCAAGCCCTGCCCCTGCACAAACTAGTGTACAACATGTTGCCCCGCCCCCAGGTCTCCTACAGCTCCTCCCTTCCCCATCTGCTTCCACCGCCTGGGCACTGGGCAGCACAGAGGGAGACACTCAGAGGTTCCCCAGCTGTGCCTCTAACCTCCCCCCCCACCCCAGTACCACCATGTGTGCCTCTACCACCTATGTCAGCTGCCTGTGTCTCTTGCTTCCTCCATGTGTGCCTCTGCCTATCTCCCATCTGTACCTCAGCCCCCTTTCTCATGTGCCTCTGTCCACTTTCCCATCTATACTTTTGCCACATTATCTAGTATATATGCCTCTGATATTTCCCCACTCTGTAGTCTGTACCCCTGCCCCCTTTGTCATGGTGCCCTTGCCACCATCTGCAGAGGGACACTCTGCTTCTTCTCCATGTGTACCACGAACACCACCCCATGGCTGGTTGTGCAGAGCAACAAAATCAACACAGTGTACAGTGCCACATCATTCATCAGGATGGCAGGTTAGCACAATTTTTCCTTTTTTAATAACTGTATATTCTTATTTTAAGTGTGCATTTGTATGTATGGTAATATATATAAAGCAGGAATCAGCGGCACTCTGCAGACTTGGTATTAAGTTAAAATGTCATTAATTCGGTCCTACGCTGTTTCGGGGACAAAGCCCCGTCTTCAGGGACAAATCATACACAAGTGAAGTAACATGGACACACAATATATACCCTTCCAAATAGACACTCATAACAGGGATTCAACTCACCTGTCCAGGCGCCGGCGGTGACGTCACATGCTGCTGCGAGATGTCACAGTCGCAGGGAACTGGCGTCAACATGCTGCGTCGATCGGGGAACCAATCGCGGGAGTGTAGTTCCCGTTGCTGGGCAACTCCTAACAGACGATGTCACAAATGACGTTTCCCACTGCAATGCGCAGTGCTCGCAGGGCTCTGACCTCCGTCAGAGACACCGGCAGGGAACCAATCCCCGCTCTGCATATCTCGGTTACTAGGCAACCCCTATAACAAAAACAATAACAACAAACATAAAAAGAACTTATAAAACGCCCAGTTAACTAGACATAAACAGATAAACCATAAAAGAACATATAAATAGACACCGGCTCAGATGACAGTGACCAGCTCGATCATCATAATAATACAGCAAACAATTATTAAATAAATACCTCATTGGTACACCTCAGTAAATTCAACTAGTATGGTAATCGACTATTGAGCAATATCTTTCTTTAACAATTCTTTAAAAAAAAAAAAAAAAACATTTTCTTAAATTTTTTTTTTTGATGTGGCTAATTATAAAAAGCATTGGAGGCCTAGAGACTCGTTCAACCCGTGGTGACAAAGTATTGAGAGTATAGATCCATCTACTTTCACGTTGCAGAACGATCTTGTTACGGTCTCCTCCCCGATGAGATAAAGGGACATGATCTATAATGATGGCACGCATGCTGGCTACCGTGTGTCTTGCCAGCATGCAATGTCGGGCCACCGGTTGTTCGCTGGACCCCTTCTCCAATGCTTGTTTAATGGCATATATATATAAATACATAGTGTATGTGACTTAGAGATGAGCGGGTTCGGTTTCTTTGAATCCGAACCCGCACGAACTTCACTTTTTTTTTCACGGGTCCGAGCGACTCTGATCTTCCCGCCTTGCTCGGTTAACCCGAGCGCGCCCGAACGTCATCATGACGCTGTCGGATTCTCGCGAGACTCGGATTCTATATAAGGAGCCGCGCGTCGCCGCCATTTTCACACGTGCATTGAGATTGATAGGGAGAGGACGTGGCTGGCGTCCTCTCCATTAGAATAGATTAGAAGAGAGAGAGATTGTGCAGACAGAGTTTACCACAGTGACCAGTGCAGTTGTTGTTAAGTTAACTTTTATTTAATATATCCGTTCTCTGCTATATCCGTTCTCTGCCTGAAAAAAACGATACACAGCAGTCACACAGTGTGACTCAGTCTGTGTGCACTCAGCTCAGCCCAGTGTGCTGCACATCAATGTATAAAAGCTTATAATAATTGTGGGGGAGACTGGGGAGCACTGCAGGTTGTTATAGCAGGAGCCAGGAGTACATAATATTATATTAATTTAAAATTAAACAGTGCACACTTTTGCTGCAGGAGTGCCACTGCCAGTGTGACTAGTGGTGACCAGTGCCTGACCACCAGTATAGTAGTATATTGTTGTATACTATCTCTTTATCAACCAGTCTATATTAGCAGCAGACACAGTACAGTGCGGTAGTTCACGGCTGTGGCTACCTCTGTGTCGGCAGTCGGCACTCGGCAGGCAGTCCGTCCATCCATAATTGTATAATTATGTACCACCTAACCGTGGTATTTTTTTTTCTTTCTTTATACCGTCGTCATAGTCATACTAGTTGTTACGAGTATACTACTATCTCTTTATCAACCAGTGTACAGTGCGGTAGTTCACGGCTGTGGCTACCTCTGTGTCGGCAGTCGGCAGGCAGTCCGTCCATCCATAATTGTATTATTATAATATATACCACCTAACCGTGGTTTTTTTTTCATTCTTTATACCGTCATAGTGTCATACTAGTTGTTACGAGTATACTACTATCTCTTTATCAACCAGTGTACAGTGCGGTAGTTCACGGCTGTGGCTACCTCTGTGTCGGCAGTCGGCAGGCAGTCCGTCCATCCATGATTGTATTATAATATATACCACCTAACCGTGGTTTTTTTTTCATTCTTTATACCGTCATAGTGTCATACTAGTTGTTACGAGTATACTACTATCTCTTTATCAACCAGTGTACAGTGCGGTAGTTCACGGCTGTGGCTACCTCTGTGTCGGCAGTCGGCAGGCAGTCCGTCCATCCATAATTGTATTATAATATATACCACCTAACCGTGGTTTTTTTTTCATTCTTTATACCGTCATAGTCAGTCATACTAGTTGTTACGAGTATACTACTATCTTTTTATCAACCAGTGTACAGTGCGGTAGTTCACGGCTGTGGCTACCTCTGTGTCGGCACTCGGCAGGCAGTCCGTCCATCCATAATTGTATTATAATATATACCACCTAACCGTGGTTTTTTTTTCATTCTTTATACCGTCATAGTGTCATACTAGTTGTTACGAGTATACTACTATCTCTTTATCAACCAGTGTACAGTGCGGTAGTTCACGGCTGTGGCTACCTCTGTGTCGGCAGTCGGCAGGCAGTCCGTCCATCCATAATTGTATTATAATATATACCACCTAACCGTGTTTTTTTTTTCATTCTTTATACCGTCATAGTCAGTCATACTAGTTGTTACGAGTATACTACTATCTCTTTATCAACCAGTGTACAGTGCGGTAGTTCACGGCTGTGGCTACCTCTGTGTCGGCAGTCGGCAGGCAGTCCGTCCATCCATAATTGTATTACAATATATACCACCTAACCGTGGTTTTTTTTTCATTCTTTATACCGTCATAGTCAGTCATACTAGTTGTTACGAGTATACTACTATCTCTTTATCAACCAGTGTACAGTGCGGTAGTTCACGGCTGTGGCTACCTCTGTGTCGGAACTCGGCAGGCAGTCCGTCCATCCATAATTGTATTATTATAATATATACCACCTAACCGTGGTTTTTTTTTCATTCTTTATACCGTCATAGTGTCATACTAGTTGTTACGAGTATACTACTATCTCTTTATCAACCAGTGTACAGTGCGGTAGTTCACGGCTGTGGCTACCTCTGTGTCGGCAGTCGGCAGGCAGTCCGTCCATCCATAATTGTATTATAATATATACCACCTAACCGTGGTTTTTTTTTCATTCTTTATACCGTCATAGTCAGTCATACTAGTTGTTACGAGTATACTACTATCTCTTTATCAACCAGTGTACAGTGCGGTAGTTCACGGCTGTGGCTACCTCTGTGTCGGAACTCGGCAGGCAGTCCGTCCATCCATAATTGTATTACAATATATACCACCTAACCGTGGTTTTTTTTTCATTCTTTATACCGTCATAGTCAGTCATACTAGTTGTTACGAGTATACTACTATCTCTTTATCAACCAGTGTACAGTGCGGTAGTTCACGGCTGTGGCTACCTCTGTGTCGGCACTCGGCAGGCAGTCCGTCCATCCATAATTGTATTACAATATATACCACCTAACCGTGGTTTTTTTATACCACCTAACCGTGGCAGTCCGTCCATAATTGTATACTAGTATCCAATCCATCCATCTCCATTGTTTACCTGAGGTGCCTTTTAGTTCTGCCTATAAAATATGGAGAACAAAAAAGTTGAGGTTCCAAAATTAGGGAAAGATCAAGATCCACTTCCACCTCGTGCTGAAGCTGCTGCCACTAGTCATGGCCGAGACGATGAAATGCCAGCAACGTCGTCTGCCAAGGCCGATGCCCAATGTCATAGTACAGAGCATGTCAAATCCAAAACACCAAATATCAGAAAAAAAAGGACTCCAAAACCTAAAATAAAATTGTCGGAGGAGAAGCGTAAACTTGCCAATATGCCATTTACCACACGGAGTGGCAAGGAACGGCTGAGGCCCTGGCCTATGTTCATGGCTAGTGGTTCAGCTTCACATGAGGATGGAAGCACTCAGCCTCTCGCTAGAAAACTGAAAAGACTCAAGCTGGCAAAAGCACCGCAAAGAACTGTGCGTTCTTTGAAATCCCAAATCCACAAGGAGAGTCCAATTGTGTCGGTTGCGATGCCTGACCTTCCCAACACTGGACGTGAAGAGCATGCGCCTTCCACTATTTGCATGCCCCCTGCAAGTGCTGGAAGGAGCTCCCGCAGTCCAGTTCGTGATAGTCAGATTGAAGATGTCAGTGTTGAAGTACACCAGGATGAGGAGGATATGGGTGTTGCTGGCGCTGGGGAGGAAATTGACCAGAAGGATTCTGATGGTGAGGTGGTTTGTTTAAGTCAGGCACCCGGGGAGACACCTGTTGTCCGTGGGAGGAATATGGCCGTTGACATGCCAGGTGAAAATACCAAAAAAATCAGCTCTTCGGTGTGGAGGTATTTCACCAGAAATGCGGACAACAGGTGTCAAGCCGTGTGTTCCCTTTGTCAAGCTGTAATAAGTAGGGGTAAGGACGTTAACCACCTCGGAACATCCTCCCTTATACGTCACCTGCAGCGCATTCATAATAAGTCAGTGACAAGTTCAAAAACTTTGGGTGACAGCGGAAGCAGTCCACTGACCAGTAAATCCCTTCCTCTTGTAACCAAGCTCACGCAAACCACCCCACCAACTCCCTCAGTGTCAATTTCCTCCTTCCCCAGGAATGCCAATAGTCCTGCAGGCCATGTCACTGGCAAGTCTGACGAGTCCTCTCCTGCCTGGGATTACTCCGATGCATCCTTGCGTGTAACGCCTACTGCTGCTGGCGCTGCTGTTGTTGCCGCTGGGAGTCGATGGTCATCCCAGAGGGGAAGTCGTAAGCCCACTTGTACTACTTCCAGTAAGCAATTGACTGTTCAACAGTCCTTTGCGAGGAAGATGAAATATCACAGCAGTCATCCTACTGCAAAGCGGATAACTGAGTCCTTGACAACTATGTTGGTGTTAGACGTGCGTCCGGTATCCGCCGTTAGTTCACAGGGAACTAGACAATTTATTGAGGCAGTGTGCCCCCGTTACCAAATACCATCTAGGTTCCACTTCTCTAGGCAGGCGATACCGAGAATGTACACGGACGTCAGAAAAAGACTCACCAGTGTCCTAAAAAATGCAGTTGTACCCAATGTCCACTTAACCACGGACATGTGGACAAGTGGAGCAGGGCAGGGTCAGGACTATATGACTGTGACAGCCCACTGGGTAGATGTATGGACTCCCGCCGCAAGAACAGCAGCGGCGGCACCAGTAGCAGCATCTCGCAAACGCCAACTCTTTCCTAGGCAGGCTACGCTTTGTATCACCGCTTTCCAGAATACGCACACAGCTGAAAACCTCTTACGGCAACTGAGGAAGATCATCGCGGAATGGCTTACCCCAATTGGACTCTCCTGTGGATTTGTGGCATCGGACAACGCCAGCAATATTGTGTGTGCATTAAATATGGGCAAATTCCAGCACGTCCCATGTTTTGCACATACCTTGAATTTGGTGGTGCAGAATTTTTTAAAAAACGACAGGGGCGTGCAAGAGATGCTGTCGGTGGCCAGAAAAATTGCGGGACACTATCGGCGTACAGGCACCACGTACAGAAGACTGGAGCACCACCAAAAACTACTGAACCTGCCCTGCCATCATCTGAAGCAAGAAGTGGTAACGAGGTGGAATTCAACCCTCTATATGCTTCAGAGGTTGGAGGAGCAGCAAAAGGCCATTCAAGCCTATACAATTGAGCACGATATAGGAGATGGAATGCACCAGTCTCAAGTGCAGTGGAGAATGATTTCAACGTTGTGCAAGGTTCTGATGCCCTTTGAACTTGCCACACGTGAAGTCAGTTCAGACACTGCCAGCCTGAGTCAGGTCATTCCCCTCATCAGGCTTTTGCAGAAGAAGCTGGAGGCATTGAAGAAGGAGCTAACACGGAGCGATTCCGCTAGGCATGTGGGACTTGTGGATGCAGCCCTTAATTCGCTTAACAAGGATTCACGGGTGGTCAATCTGTTGAAATCAGAGCACTACATTTTGGCCACCGTGCTCGATCCTAGATTTAAAGCCTACCTTGGATCTCTCTTTCCGGCAGACACAGGTCTGCTGGGGTTGAAAGACCTGCTGGTGACAAAATTGTCAAGTCAAGCGGAACGCGACCTGTCAACATCTCCTCCTTCACATTCTCCCGCAACTGGGGGTGCGAGGAAAAGGCTCAGAATTCCGAGCCCACCCGCTGGCGGTGATGCAGGGCAGTCTGGAGCGACTGCTGATGCTGACATCTGGTCCGGACTGAAGGACCTGACAACGATTACGGACATGTCGTCTACTGTCACTGCATATGATTCTCTCAACATTGATAGAATGGTGGAGGATTATATGAGTGACCGCATCCAAGTAGGCACGTCACACAGTCCGTACTTATACTGGCAGGAAAAAGAGGCAATTTGGAGGCCCTTGCACAAACTGGCTTTATTCTACCTAAGTTGCCCTCCCACAAGTGTGTACTCCGAAAGAGTGTTTAGTGCCGCCGCTCACCTTGTCAGCAATCGGCGTACGAGGTTACATCCAGAAAATGTGGAGAAGATGATGTTCATTAAAATGAATTATAATCAATTCCTCCGCGGAGACATTGACCAGCAGCAATTGCCTCCACAAAGTACACAGGGAGCTGAGATGGTGGATTCCAGTGGGGACGAATTGATAATCTGTGAGGAGGGGGATGTACACGGTGATATATCGGAGGGTGAAGATGAGGTGGACATCTTGCCTCTGTAGAGCCAGTTTGTGCAAGGAGAGATTAATTGCTTCTTTTTTGGGGGGGGTCCAAACCAACCCGTCATATCAGTCACAGTCGTGTGGCAGACCCTGTCACTGAAATGATGGGTTGGTTAAAGTGTGCATGTCCTGTTTTGTTTATACAACATAAGGGTGGGTGGGAGGGCCCAAGGATAATTCCATCTTGCACCTCTTTTTTCTTTTCTTTTTCTTTGCATCATGTGCTGATTGGGGAGGGTTTTTTGGAAGGGACATCCTGCGTGACACTGCAGTGCCACTCCTAGATGGGCCCGGTGTTTGTGTCGGCCACTAGGGTCGCTAATCTTACTCACACAGCTACCTCATTGCGCCTCTTTTTTTCTTTGCGTCATGTGCTGTTTGGGGAGGGTTTTTTGGAAGGGACATCCTGCGTGACACTGCAGTGCCACTCCTAGATGGGCCCGGTGTTTGTGTCGGCCACTAGGGTCGCTAATCTTACTCACACAGTCAGCTACCTCATTGCGCCTCTTTTTTTCTTTGCGTCATGTGCTGTTTGGGGAGGGTTTTTTGGAAGGGCCATCCTGCGTGACACTGCAGTGCCACTCCTAGATGGGCCCGGTGTTTGTGTCGGCCACTAGGGTCGCTAATCTTACTCACACAGCTACCTCATTGCGCCTCTTTTTTTCTTTGCGTCATGTGCTGTTTGGGGAGGGTTTTTTGGAAGGGCCATCCTGCGTGACACTGCAGTGCCACTCCTAGATGGGCCCGGTGTTTGTGTCGGCCACTAGGGTCGCTAATCTTTCTCACACAGCTACCTCATTGCGCCTCTTTTTTTCTTTGCGTCATGTGCTGTTTGGGGAGGGTTTTTTGGAAGGGACATCCTGCGTGACACTGCAGTGCCACTCCTAGATGGGCCCGGTGTTTGTGTCGGCCACTAGGGTCGCTTATCTTACTCACACAGCGACCTCGGTGCAAATTTTAGGACTAAAAATAATATTGTGAGGTGTGAGGTATTCAGAATAGACTGAAAATGAGTGTAAATTATGGTTTTTGAGGTTAATAATACTTTGGGATCAAAATGACCCCCAAATTCTATGATTTAAGCTGTTTTTTAGTGTTTTTGGAAAAAAACACCCGAATCCAAAACACACCCGAATCCGACAAAAATAATTCGGTGAGGTTTTGCCAAAACGCGTTCGAACCCAAAACACGGCCGCGGAACCGAACCCAAAACCAAAACACAAAACCCGAAAAATTTCAGGCGCTCATCTCTAGTATGTGTGTGTTTGTTGTACACTTAATAAGCACGGCTTGTGCTCCAGCCCCCATTACGCTTCCGGTGTGATGTCCCAGCTTCAGGAATGAAGAGGACCAGAAAGGTGAGTAAGTATAATGAGATGAGAGGGAACGGGGACAGAAGGAGGGGAACAGGTGAGCCACAGAAATGTGTGTACATACAGTAGACATGTATGCAATATGTGGAGGCCTGATTGCATTTGTGTATGTCTGACAGGCATGCATAGGGAATGTGGGATGTCTGTGGGCATGTAGGTAGGCTGACCATATTATCCCTTTTACCTGGGACGCTCATGAATTACACAGGCTCTGTGGCTGGCTGACTACAAGCCTGCATTTCACATGGGTTTAAGCAGCCACAGAACCGGTGTAATCCATGAGTGTCCCAGGTTAAAGGGATAATATGGTCAGCCTAATGTAGGTAGATTTGGGGGTATGTGGTGAAGTCTGAGGAGCATCTGGAGTATGCTGGGACTATGGGGGTGCATCATAGCATGCACTCGTTCTGGGTACCAGTGCCTCATGGAACACCTCTGCATCCACCGGGTCGGCAGCAGGGGGTGAGGTGGTCGTGGGGAGCCCTGTCAGTTTAATTTGTACTAGCCCCATCAAATCTGTTGGCAACCCTGGGTGCAGGGGATGCCATTGTTATGTGGCCTGGACTGCTGCCAGGGCCCCACATGCCCTGTAATGCCACTGAGCAGGAAAAAGGAGAGGGAACATAAAAGGCAGTGATTGCACTTAAGCATGGCAGCAATGTCACTAGATACTGAGCGTGTCCAAAAGAAAGTGCTCCTCAATAAGAAAATGTCCCATTCGCTTACTGTAATACTGCCGCCATAGTTGCGGGACTGCTGTGCCCCTGAAGCTAAAGTTATACTGGTGGACAGTCGGGTGCAGCGTTGCGGCTACATGAACTAATTTCCTCCAGGGGCAGTGATTGCAGTGAATTCTTTTGTTGGCATTGTCTTGTGTCTGTGTCTCGTGCCCTGGTCTTCCCACTAGGGGACTATTTAGGTACAATTACTAATGAATAAGGTTCTGGTAACTGTAGCTATTCCCCTTAATCAGTCACAAAGTTTGTGAAATTACATTTTACAAATATTGGGGCAGTACACATATATATATGCCTTAGTTACACATTACAGGAATAAGGGGTCTATTTACTAAGCCTTGGATGGAGGTAAAGTGGACAGAGATAACATACCAGCCAATCAGCTCCTAACTGTCATTTTTCAAACCCAGCCTGTGACATGGCAGTTAGGAGCTGATTGGCTGGTATGTTATCTCTGTCCACTTTATCTCCATCCAAGGCTTAGTAAATAGAACCCTTAGTAACGTAGGGTTCACTGAGGACTGCTCCAGTGAGGGGTAATAACCGACAGGACAGGGAGACTACTTTTAAGTAGTGAGAGCCAGTGACATATTAACAGGTGGAACCTGTACTCACCCTCTTTATATAGCACCCCCAATCCTTATCTCTCCTATCTCTCTTTCTCTACTTATTTTCCCCTTACCTCTTAATCCACGTATTTTTCCCTATCTGTCACTTTCTCTCACTCTCTATCTACAGTATCTCACAGATACTCTTATCACTTTGTTATAATAAATGTTTCTGTCAACCATGTAGTGCCACTGCTCCTTTCTGTCATCCCCGCCCTAGTGATGGGGATAGAGTATAGTAACCAGCTGGTATATTCTCTGTGCAGCACTGTGCCCCACCAAATTTTATTCAAAACATGCAGAAGTAGGTGGACTGTGTCCGTCTACTTCTGTGGCATCACAAGTTGGAGAAAGTTGTCTGGTCTGATTAAAAAGTTGGCTAGGTGTATGGAGTCACTGTTTGGGACACTAAGGTCAGTTGGAGGGAAGTTGCTTTGGTACATGGCCAAGTTTTGCCTTGCCTATCACCAATTTATCCAGGTATAGTGATGTACTGATCCCGGCAACTTAGTTGTTGGGACCACATATAGTTGATTTGGTGACGCCCATGTGAGGCCACTTCCAGAAATTATTCCAGGGCCACTTTTAGTTCCCAATCCATCCCTGGTTGAATGTGTTAATTTCCCAAAAGCATAGACTGTTTTTCCATGGGATAGGGGAACGAAAATTGGTAAATGTCCACTATTTTGAAACGTACTTGCCTGTGAACAATATTTATTCTCCTTCAGATAACATGCAAATGAATGTTGAAGGGGTGCAGAAAAATAAAAACTTCTGTTATCCCACTCATTTCTTAGATAAGGAGCTGACTAGAGTGTGTGAGTGTAACATTAGTGAATTGTGGTTCAACAATTTATCACTCAGGCCAGTTAGGATGTTTGAACTTATTTCATTTTGTTGTGTAGATGAGCACCTCCTTCCCTATCTTATTATAAGATCATGGAAACTACTTAGAGCAGTTTTTGGTGAAGTGTGAGCTCTGCTAGGGAGCTGGCTAAGGGATGCGTTCGACTTCCCGGTGGTCTGGATGCGGGAAGTCATGTGATCGATGCCAGAATCACGATACCACTCAGAAAACCGGCACCTACAGCTGACATCCCAAAGGTGCTAAACACGCCCAATAGGCGGTGCTAGATACACCCAGTAGGTGGTGCTAAACACACCCCTCCGATGGTGCACCCCCTAATAAAATGTTCTGCGCACCCCTATGCGTGAGCCTGTGGGGTAGCTTTGCAGCGATGATAGCCCGCGCGCCTCCTTTTAAACTTCCCGTTCCTCACCCATTGGCGGAGAGGCAGTGGTTGTGTCACCAGCCCCCTCGCCCCCACGTGATTTACAAAGTGACATGGCGGCGCCCACAGACCGGGGAACTGCCGGCTGCAGCGCCACGTGCCCACCGGGACGGCAGGTAGAGAAGCCGCCTTGGAGACCACCGCACACGGAGAGGTGAGCACGGCACCGGAGCGTGACAAGGGCGTTGTCCTCCTCCAGGGCCCTGGGCTTAAACTTGCCATCCCCTGTTGTAAACATTATATTTATCTCATAAAATTATATTTAGAGAAAGAAAGCTATACATACATATATGTATATATATATATATGTATCTCCTATATAATAGCCCAGATCTGTGACTTTGTGACTCATTTGCTAATACTGGGCGGAGTCACAACCCTGGGCGGAGTTAGTCAAATGAGTCACAGATCTGGGCAAATCTATAGGAGACTAGGAGCAGAAGCAGATAGTAAGGGCATGACACAGGCAGGGGTGCATACCTCCCAGCTTTCTTCGGGCAGAGAGGGGTGCATACCTCCAAGCTTTCTTCAGGCAGAAGGAGGGACACAAGCGCAGCGAAAATGGGGCGTGACCAACGAAAATGGGGCGTGGCTTCATGGGAGGGCCCCCGTTTTAATCAGTGAGGGGGCATGCCCAGCGCTCTGTGAGCTGCTGGCATGCCTCCAGGGGCGGATTATGAGTCCGGGGGGGCCAGGGCACTTGAGACAGGGGAGCCCTATCTCATTGCTGTTCCTGCTGTGGGGCTGGGGGCGTGGCCTAATCGCGGGCCACGTGACCACGCCCCCTTATGCATATCCGGGAATTTTTTTTTATATGGCATTTTGGCCCCTCAGCTAGGGCTAAATCCAGAGGAGGTGGTCGCTCCCCCCTACACACCCGCACAGGCAGAAGAAAGCAGGGAGACTGCTGCCTCCCTGCAACACCACAGACCTGCCAACACGCAGCAGCGTGTGCTGACTGTAGCACAATGCTGCCGCTGTTGCTGGCAGGACGGGGGAGCTTCTGAGCTGGGACAGAGCTTCTCCAGCCGGGGGACCCCTAAAACTGTGGGGCCCACGGTACGTACCCCCTGCCCCCCCCCCTTAATCCGGCTCTGCTGCCGGAACCCCGGGATAGTTGGGAGGTATAGGGGTGTGTGAGGGGGTATGCCGTTCAGACAGACGGGCACCGGCTCACTGTGTGCTTGACCCCCCACATCAGCATACTCAGCAGGGTCTCTCTGGCGCGGAGGAGCGTCACTTTCTAGCACACTCAACGCTTCTTAGCTGCAGTTTTGTGGGGCACCTGCCGCTGTGCAGGTTCCGTACTGCCTCTGTTATCTCCAGCCCCGGCAACCCCCCCCGCTAGCTGCAGCACTGCCGCCCACAGTGAGGTGCGCCCAGCTCCTTCCCACACTTTAGCCAGCGGGTAGCGCTGCAGAAGTCTGCGCTGCTTGCAGGCTCCGACCCTTTCCTCCCTCCAGCCGCAGCGTCTCCTGGGAGCTAACCAGTCACTCCCAGTCTCCCCTTACCACAGTGCCCAGCAGCCGCGAGGTCCGCGCTGTGTGCATGCTATGACCCCCTCCTTCCTCCAGTCGCAGCGTCTCCTGGGGGCTAACCAGTCACTCCCAGTCTTACCTTACCACAGTGCCCGGCAGCTGCGCGAGGTCTGCGGTGTGTGACTGAGGAGGGGGGGAGGGATACTGACGGGCAGAGGAAGCAGGACTCCAGCCTGAGAGTCAGCCATGTCAAGTCCCCACCAGCAGCAGATCCCAACAGGTTGGAGTGGAACAGCAGCAGCCAGCAGCAGTGACTCCGGTACGACACATCTGTCTATCACCACTGTTTTGTCCCTAATACCAATCTCTACCGCGCCCTGTGTTCTGTCATGTCATGTCCCTGTCACCCCTGGCCTTGCCCTGTCACCCTTATCATGGCCCTTTCACCCTTATGCTGGCCCTGTTACCCCTATCCTGGCCCTGTCACCCCTGTCCTGGTCCTGCCGCCCCTACCCTGGCCCTGTCACCCCTATCCTGCCCCTGTCATTTCTGTCCTAGCCCCGTCGCCCCTGTCCTGGCCCCGTCGCCCCTGTCCTGGCCCCGTCACCCCTGTTCTGACCCTGTCACTCCTGTCCTGGCCCTGTTACTGCATGCCCTCCAACTACCTTTTTGGCAGGTACAGTACCCGCAGCGCCTCCAGACCCTTACTCAATGCACCACACCTCCGCACCTTCCCCTCCACCACATGCGGCACTCCAACCCTCCCCCACACGCTGTGCCTCCAGACCCCCTACACCACCCGTGGCTCCCACTCCTCCGCCCCTCCACCACCCACAGCACCTCCAGACCCCCTCCACCATCCACCCCCCATATATGTCTCCCCCACACCTGCCCCCCTCCACCCACAGCATCTGCAGACACCCTCCTCCATCTGCGGTCCCCCCCTCACCCACCCCTCCCCCAGCCATGGCACCCCCGCACCTGCCCCTCCACCACCTGGAGCGCCTCCGGACCCCCTTCCCCATCCGCCACACCACCCGTACCTGCCCTTCCCCTACCCACGGCGCCTCCGGACCCCCTACCCCACCCCCGGCACCCCCGCCCCTTCCCATACCACAGAACCTACGGAACCCTTCACCCATCCGCAACATCCCCGCACATGCCCCTCTCCCACCCGTGGCACCCCTGCCACTCCCCCACCTACAGTGCCTCTGGACCCCTCCTCCATCTGCAGCCCCCACACCTCTGCCCCTCCCCCACCCGCAGCACCTCCCGACCCTTCCCCATCCAGGCCCCCCCCCGCTTCCGCCCCCCTCCATCCGCAGCATCTACAGACACCCTCCCCCATCCGCAGTCCCCCCCGCACCCGCTACATTCTGTACATCGTGCCCTGCAGGTGCTGTTCACGCCGTCGCAAGGGGCTGCGCATCCTTCACCATCGCACGCCCTTCCATTGTGCAATATTTAACCACTAACAAAGGAATGCAGGTAATACTCCATATAATACAAATATTGAACCCCAGAAAGGCATGCAAGGGTTAAGGGGTCGTAGCCCCTTGCGTGCGACGGTGTGAAGAGCGCCCGTAGGGCGCGATGAAGCACCTAGTATATATATACATACATATAAAAACACATTTCCCAAGTGCGCTGTATTGATTGTATTTACATAGATTCTTCCAGGAAAACTCAATTGGATGTACTCTGTACACTGGAGAATATTAATTCCTGGGATCCTAGAACAGATAACCCCTCACCAAAAAATCCCCCAAACAAGAGGCCCAAGGCCAATTAATAAAAAATATCGGTGTAATGTCACAGATTAAACACATATACGTTTAGTAAGATTTCTTTACAGACAGTTTTACAGTGTTTATACAAAGAATTTATTAAAAAGTGAAAGTCAGAAATACCCGGTGTATGATGATGACTTAAGGCCCGTACACACTGGACGATATATCAGCCGTTCTCTTGAATGGCCGATATATCGCGGGTCCGTCGGCCAGTGTGTACGGCCGATACGTTTGTGAGCTCCGTCGTTCACAGACGTATCGCATTGGCCCCGCAGCACAGCCGACGGCCAATATATCTACCAATATATTGGCGCGTCGCTGTGTGTACGGCGGTCGGCCGACCGCCCGTACACATGCTGCGGTGGCCAGCGGTGATTGACAGCTGAACTCAGTGGGCGTGTGTACACGCCCTCCCAGTTCATGACGTCAGTCCCCGACGGATCGGGCAGTGTGTATGCACAGCACACTACCCGATCCGTCCATAGATATGTCTGCAGATCAATTGATCTGCAGATACATCTTTCCAGTGTGTACCCACCATTAGACACTCCCTCACCTTAGCAAGGTGTGAGCTCAAAAGGGAGTGTCATCACAGACTGGGTTAATAGCTCATGACTTCATGACTAACAGACCCAACGCATTTCGTCTACACAACTTCATCAGGAGTAACTTTTTAGGGGTGAAAAAATGTGATTTTTTTAAAATTAATAGACAAAAACAAGTGTAGTAGAGGATATTTTAATTAAATAAGTACCTACCAATATTAAAAGCAGGAACAGAAAAGTGCTTAAAAGTCCATGTATATAGCCTAAATGGAGAAATAAAGAACACACTATTTAAATCTGTTCACAACAGGGGGTTGAATGTCATATATTTACGTCTTCCTCATGCTGAATAGACATACCTTGATAATGAAAAAATTGATCTCATATATGGCTCTTAAAAATAGCTTGTATTCAAGCTAATCTCAGAAGTGGTAATACCCATAAACTGATGTCCTTCAAACCACCTAATCAGGAATGGAGGGCAAGGTATAAAAAATATATAAAGACCAAACTGGAGCATTTTATTAAATAAAATTGACCAGCTCTAGGGACACATACCTGAATATATTATACTGCTTTTATAATCAGAAATGGTTTTACTCAGACTTGATGGAAAAATGTGGACATCTATAAGAACCAAAAATTGGTAATTAATGTGGGGTATGTCAGCCATTATAAACCACACCAAAAATGTATAAACATACATACCACAACGGAATAGCTGGTTTTCTAAAAATAATATGGACATTGAAACTTCCAGTAAAATTCACAAATGGATCTTTAAAAGTAAGAAAACATTATTTAAATTAATATACACCTACTGTGACAATATAGAGCTCTCAATGAGAACCTCTATAAAACTCAGCTGTAGCCCATAAAGACAAGTATGAGAAAAGAGTTTATACACTCACACTTTATAAGCTCTTTTCTCATACTTGTCTTTATGGGCTACAGCTATTCAGTATGACGAAGACGTAAATATATGACATTCAACCCCCTGTTGTGAACACATTTAAATTAGTGTGTTCTTTATTTCTCCATTTAGGCTATCATATGACCTTTTATACACTGACTTTTAAATACTTTTCTGTTCCTACTTTTAATATTGGTAGGTACTTATTTAATTAAAATCTCCTCTACTACACTTGGTTTTGTCTATTAATTAAAAAAAAAAAAAATCACCTTTTTTTACCCCCAAAAAGTTACCCCTGATGAAGTTGTGTAGACGAAACGCGTGGGTATTGTCAGTCATGAGCTATTAACCCACTTAAATCAATTAATTGAACTTCATCATATGTTCTATAATGCTTTATACATATTCCAGGTTAAACCAGAAATGTAAGAAAAAAAGGCATTTTGTTTCCCCCAGCACACTGAATGATAACAGTAACCAGATGTAAATCCCACACAATATTAGAATTCAGAGATCTCGGTTACATATACTTGCGCAAATGTACGAATAAGCCCCAAAGCCGCATCAAGGCGTCTCTGTATATTTGGAGTCCCTAGCGCTATATCTAGGTGCAGGGGGTGGCACCCCAAAACACCAGCATAATCCAGAAAGCCCAGGGCAGCATACCAGTGAAAAAACTATAGTGTTAATAAATTAGTGTTAGAAAGCAGAAGCTATAAGGAAGGTGATACAAAAATGAGATGTAATTAAAATGGAGAAATAGTGTTCAAGAAATTAGTGTGTGAAAAGTATTAATAGAATGTAAAGGTATGCCACACTTAAGCCATCCAGCTCAGCCAGTCCAGAGGCACTACACCTCACACCTCCATTACCCCATTACCCCAATCTGGGTCTATTATTAACCAGCAAGGAGCCACATGATAATGGCTCCTTACTTAAATATATCTAAGCTAAGAGCTACCTACCTTGGAGCAAGCCTATAATGCTGTATATGGCATGTCAGGGCCTGCACCTCCTCCTAATGCAGGAATCTCTCTGCCTCTCACACCAGACATAAATAGTGTGGCAGATGCTCAATTAGCTTAGTGATCTCATTCAGGTGCTTGAAAAGGAGGGGTATTTCTAAGCAAGAAAAAAAGGCATTGTGTTTCCCCCAGCACACTGAATGATAACAGTAACCAGATGAAAATCCCACACAATATTAGAATTCAGAGATCTCGGTTACATATATTTGTGCAAATGTATGAATAACCCAAAGCCGCATCAAGCCATCTCTGTATATTTGGGATCCCTAGCGCTATATCTAGGTGCAGGGTGTGGAACCCCAAAACATCAGCATAAGCCAGAAAGCCCAGGGCAGCATACCAGTGAAAAAACTTATAGTGTTAATAAATTAGTGTTGGGAAGCCGAAGCTATAAGGAAGGTGATACAAAAATTAGATGTAATTATAATGGAGAAATAGTGTTAAAGAAATTAGTGTGTGAAAAGTGTTAAAAGAATGTAAAGGTATGCCACACTTAAGCCATCCAGCTCAGCCAGTCCAGAGGTACCACACCTCACACCTCCATTACCCTAATCTGGGTCTATGATTAACCAGCAAGGAGCCACATGATAATGGCTCCTTACTTAAATATATCTAAGCTAAGAGCTACCTACCTTGGAGCAACCCCATAATGCTCCATGTGGCATGTCAGGGGCTGCACCTCCTCCTAATGCAGGAACCTCTCTGCCTCTCACACCAGACATATACTGTATAGTGTGGCAGATGCTCAATTAGCTTAGTGATATCATTCAGGTGCTTGAAACGGAGGGGTATTTCTAAGCAAGAAAAAAAGGCATTTTGTTTCCCCCAGCACACTGAATGATAACAGTAACCAGATGTAAATCCCACACAATATTAGAATTCAGAGATCTCGGTTACATATATTTGCGCAAATGTATGAATAAGCCCCAAAGCCACATCAAAGCGTCTCTGTATATTTGGGGTTCCTAGCGCTATATCTAGGTGCAGGGTGTGGCACCCCAAAACACCAGCATAAGCCAGAAAGCCCAGGGCAGCATACCAGCCATTATCATGTGGCTCCTTGCTGGTTAATCATAGACCCAGATTGGGGTAATGGAGGTGTGAGGTGTGGTGCCTCTGGACTGGCTGAGCTGAATGGCTTAAATGTGGCATACCTTTACATTCTATTAACACTTTTCACACACTAATTTCTTTAACACTATTTCTCAATTTTAATTACATCTCATTTTTGTATCACCTTCCTTATAGCTTCGGTGCTTCCTAACACTGATTTATTAACACTATAGTTTTTTCACTGGTATGCTGCCCTGGGCTTTCTGAATTATGCTGGTGTTTTGGGGTGCCACACCCTGCACCTAGATATAGCGCTAGGGACCCCAAATATACAGAGATGCCTTGATGCGGCTTTGGGGCTTATTCATACATTTGCGCAAATATATGTAACCGAGATCTCTGAATTCTAATATTGTGTGGGATTTACATCTGGTTACTGTTATCATTCCATGTGCTGGGGGAAACAAAATGCCTTTTTTTCTTGCTTAGAAATACCCCTACCTATCAAGCACCTGAATGATATCACCGGTACCGGACAAGTGTTGAGGGTCTCTTACGCGTTTCTCCGCCTTTAGTATATTCAGCGGCTTCCTCAGAGAAGTATATATACTTCTCTGAGGAAGCCGCTGAATATACTAAAGGCGGAGAAACGCGTAAGAGACCCCCAACACTTGTCCGGTACCGGTCTGACTTTGCAAATACCTGCAGGCACCTTTCCATTGCTTGGACACTCCAGACATGGCACCTCTAATGGGATGATAAAGCACCAGGAGCCGGGAGACACCAGTACAAGGAACTAGAGGTCAAAACAGGTTTTTTACATACACATTCGTGTGGATCACTGCCATTGTTTCAAAGTTAAAGAAAACAGCATGCTGTACTAACTACTAAACACTGATTCTAATATTTGTTGCAACTAATCAGTCAATACCAGTGATACTAACCATTGCATCGCTAATTATTCTTAACCATTTAAAGTCAAGAGACTAACCAATCAGCAGAGCTTAAAAAGCCTATATATTAATCATACTAACAAGGCTGGGAGTTAAAACTGCATTTTGTGTTTAATACTCTGCAGGACTGACCGGAACGCAGGATGAGATTTCTTGTTATTATTAATTACTGAATTTTATATGGTATTAATAAAGGTACATATCTTTTTAACAAGCGCTGTGATCTGTGTATTTAGTTTTTTTCATTCAAGGGTGGAGTACTCTCCCTTTTAACAGCTGCTATTGATTAGTATGTTCCTTTATGTTGATTTTAATTTATGTGTACTTATTTCTACCCAGCAAATAGCGCTGAGACATTTTTTTGTGTAAGTTTTTTCAATATTATACATACAGCAATAGCACCATGTAAGTAATGGTAAGTAGCATCATAGTAAGATAAAGTTAGATAAAATCGCTTAATCATACTGCTGTGTATACCACATAATTCACAAGCCGGATCCCAGTTGTTTCCGCCTCACATTCACAGGAAGTGGAGGGCGGAACATACACTACAGGGGCCGCGTCATCCAGAGGCATACCTACACTGATAAGCGGTTACCATAGCACCCGCAGCATCCAGCAATGACAAATTCTGGTCACATGGTGCATTCCACAGTGCTCCGTGGAGCGCAAATAGGAAACCTATCCAGCCAGTCACGCCCATAGGAAATGTCTCAATGTGTACAATGCGCTCCATGGGACTCTATGGAGCGTAAACAGGAAGCCAATAGCCGCGGTATTCATCACAATCTAAAACACATATTATCAATATAGATGATTACCACCATAACACAACAGTAATATAGATGGATAATTATATCACTGGACAAAATATCAGACTGTATAGATAAAGCAATTAGTGAGAGTTGGCAGGACATATAAAGAGCCCAGAAGACAATACAGTTAATTTAAACCCATATGACATATAGGTAAGACCAACATACATTAATAATACTATAATATGCATATCACAAACTTAAAGGACAAACTACAAATATTACAAACACAATATTTAATCCATATACAAAATACACTGTACTTCTCCAGGATGCTAACCAATTAATGGACATGTGTGAAAAAGAATTTTATATATATATATATATATATATATATATAATATGTACACACACACACACACACACACACACACACACACACACACACACACACACACACACACACGGAAGTATATATGGAAAATTAAACAAGTGTAAAAGGATTTAGGATAAAAAAAATACTAAGAGGATTATTCTTGTTAAACCCTCGTGGTGAGATGGTATCCAACCGGTATATCCGCTGTGATTCAAGTTTCTTCAGTATCAGACTACGGTCGCCTCCCCGGTCCATTTTTGGCACATGGTCAATTACCATGCAGCGTAAGAAGGATACTTAGTGTCCAAGTGCCAAAAAATGTTTGGCTACTGGTTTATCAGATTTCTTAGTCTGTAGTGCAGTTCTAATGGAATAGCAATGATTAGCCATTCTTTCACGAAAGGTACACGTAGTCATTCCAGTATAGTAGAATCCACATGAACAGATATAAATCACATATTGGCTGGTACATGTGAGTCTGTGTTTAATAGCAATCTTGGTACCTTTGTGTGGATGATTGAACGTAGTTCCATTGGTCATAGATTGGCAAATTATACAACCTGAACATCTGAACCAACGTAATCTATCAGACCTTAGCCAGTGCCCGGGCTGTTCAACTGGTTGCAGTGTAGGTCGCATCAATAGTTGGCGCAAATTAGGACCTCGCCTATATGCACTCATGGATGGCAGACTACCACATAAATGAAGTGCAGTATCAGAAGTTATTAGTGGCCAATATTTCTTATATGCCACTGTCAAAGTCGAAAAATATTATAATGCATACCCCATGTACTAACCCCACACACATGCCCGCTGCGCGTGCACTTATTCCGCCGTGCGGGCGCATATCCGCAATTTGCGTAAAGTAGCTCCCCACGGCCATGCGCCTTAGCGCGTGGTATGCACATTTACGGTAGAGTTTGTGAACGCATAGAGGGTTATTAGAACATTACATATTTAACTCAAATAGTGTACATTTTAGATATAGCTCCCTTGTACCACATCAGCAAGTATCAACAGTTTAAATGGTTCCAGGACTCAGGGATTCACCTTTGCATGATAGGAAGGGTCAGACTAAGGTTAGAAGGTGATGTCTAGTATCCAGCTGTAGGGTATTTCATGAGTAAAATTCCGGTGTTGGTTAGAGAAAGATCGCATGTTCCTGCGTATAATTATGTGCAGAAGTAGAATATAGATATAGACTGTATTTACTGTATATTATGTATGTGGAGGGAAAGAGAATGAAACTCATTCACACATAAATTAAATCTCCCAGAGACTAAAATACAATGGCCTTATTTACACTAAGCTTTGAGATTCTATGAAGAGGGCAGACACCTTTGTTTACTAACATAGGCAAGTTTCTATTTAGAACAATGAGTGCTGAGTTGTCATTAGTAGAGAGAGCACCACTTTCCGTCAAACTCAAAGTGACAGGTGGGATACGCCCACAATTAGGCAAACCACACCCTAACCACACCTCTAATTATGCAAATCACACCCTAACCACGCCCCTAATCACTCCTCCGACACTCCCACTTTCCCTCCCCTTCTGATGTTGTTTTATATGAAATAAGCTGACAAAAGGAGTTATAAGCGTCGTTTAACCATTGAAAACCCTCCTGCGTATTAACTCTTAGTTGCACCAGTAAATGTTATATCCGGTTGATTTATAAAATAAGCGTACGAGCTACGAATGCTGTTTATTGGTTTCAGAGTGCTATCTATAAAAGTGTACGCTGTTATGTCTGCGGACAAAAGAAGCGTCGTGTTACGAGGGTCGGCAAACCGAAAAAAGCGTATGAAGAATGCGTATTACACAGTATTAAACCCGGGGAGTTATAGCGGCTTTGATAAGTTTTATACGTCGAATAAATATGTGTTTAAACGTGGCGATATTAAAGAATGGCTGCAAAAACAAGACGCGTATACATTACATAAGCCGGTCAGGAAAAACTATAAAAGGAACATGATCTGTGTATCGGATATAAATCGACAATGGCAATGCGACTTGGTTTCGCTCATAGATTTTGCGAAGTACAACGATGGATTTAAGTACATACTAACCATCATCGATATTTTCAGTAAGAGATCGTGGGCTGAAAGCCTAATGACTAAGAACGCTACATCAGTCGCTAATGCTTTTGAAAAAATATTTCAGCAGGGTTCCGTACCAAAGAAGCTGCAAACAGACTGCGGTAAAGAGTTTCTAAACAAAACCTTAAAAAAAGTGTTAGAAAAATACGATATACACCATTTTACGACTAATAACGACGTAAAGGCGGCTGTCATAGAGCGCTTTAATAGAACTTTAAAAACACGGATGTGGCGCTATTTCACAGCGCAGAATACTTACAGATATATAGATGTTTTACAGGACTTTATATACAGCTATAATAATACGTACCACAGAACGATTAAGTGTGCACCGTGTGAGGTGAAGCCCTCTAACGCATTGAGGATTTTCAAGACGGTGTATGGCGATTACTTTAAAGACTGTAAACAAGCGCCTTGTTTATCCATCGGTGAACACGTGCGCATATCCAAATATAAGTATATATTTCAGAAAGGTTACGAAGATAATTATTCTGAGGAAATATTTGTCATACAGAGTGTGAACACTAAAGGTCTTAAGCCGCTTTATAAGTTGACAGATCTGTACGGTGAAGTTATAACGGGTAGTTTTTACCCCGAAGAACTTCAAAGCATCCCCAAAAACTATAAAAGAATTTACAAAGTGTTAGGATCTCCTGCTCTGTGCTGCCACGTCGCCATGGCAACCGGGAGGCAAGTGTTAGCGAAGTAACCTGAGCGCAGCTGATACTCCGGTCCGGGTTTTTACTGTGTAGTGGTTACAGGCTCTGTGCACGGTAGGGAATCCGGCGCTGGTTTTGTACTCACAGTCTGTGAGGTCTGAGTGGGGCGTGGACAGCACCTGCTATATAAACCATCCTTTCAGGCTAGGCAAATGCTGCTGAATCTTTGTTTGTTAGTCAGTTCCAGAGAGTTAGCTAGTACTGTGTGACTTTGTATTTACTTGTTGCTTACTGCGAATAGGCCTTGGGATTCGGTACTTCATTCTGCCAATCCGGACCTAGCAGTAAGACTGGAGTCAGTTGTTTGACCTGCTGGGGTTCTTTTGCTATTCTGTGAACCCAGCAGGTTTGCGGCTGTACTCTCAGACCTGCTTGCGTAATCCTCCCTCACTGTGCAGGGTGTCCAGGTGTCAGTTTAGTGGCAGTAAGCTGAACCTGTGCCCTGCAAGTGGGGGTAGGATTGTGGATACTCTCCTTGTGTCTATATTTCTATCTCTGACCAAGGAGTTTATTCCCACACCCGTTGGTAACCCTTTGGGGGTTTTTCTGTTGCTCTTAGCAACATCATTTCAGGTGCTCCACATGTTAAATCACTACACATCGCTTCATTGTCCGCTCTATTCCATCTGAGCATTCCTGACACTAGGGAGACACCCAATTCCTGAGCCTTTGGGCTTCTCCGTTCACTTGGTGTTTATTAGTTATTCCATCACCTCCTGTGTATGTTATGTTATACTGTCTGTGAGTTTGTTTGCTTCGCTTCCCTCTCTGTTCATACACCGGTATACTCCTGTTAGCACTGGTGTGCGTAACATATTCAGCAGCCCTACTCCTGTTGAAATTTTGTGGGAATATGGAGCATACCCCTCAAAATACTTTGCAACGGGTGGTCGATCAGGTGCAAGTCCTGACTCGACAATTTAATGAGATGTCCATTAAAATGAAGACCCCGCAGGCCGCTAGCGGAGCTCCCGCAGCAGCAGCGGCAAGTTCAGGGGTTAAGGAGCCGAAAGTAAATCTCCCGGATCGTTTTTCTGGAGATCGCTCGCAGTTCTTTTGTTTCAAGGAGAGCTGTAAGCTATATTTCAGGCTTAGGCCCCAGTCTTCTGGGTCGTAGATTCAGCGGGTGGGCATGGTGATTTCCTTGCTACAAGGAGACCCACAGGTCTGGGCATATGGGTTACAGCCTGACTGTCCGTCGCTTAAAAGTGTTGATGCTTTTTTTACGGCACTGGGCATTTTGTATGATGACCCTGACAAGATGGCTTCAGCCGAGGCTCAGATTACGGTTCTTAAGCAAGGGCGACGGCCAGCTGAGGTTTATAGTACGGAGTTTCGGAGGTTGGCTCATGATACCCAGTGGAATGACCTAGCCCTGAGAAACCAGTACCGAAGGGGCCTTTCTGACCAGATAAAGGACCAACTGGTACAATATCCCTCGCCTGATAGCTTAGATCAGCTCATGCAGTTATCCATCCGGGTGGATAGACGGCTGAGAGAGCGTAGGCTTGAAAGGGAGACCGCAGTTTCCTTTTTTCCCAAGGGAACATCAGACTCTGAGGAATATTCCGAGGAGCCTATGCAGATTGGGGCTACCCGCCTCTCCTCGCGTGAGAAGACGCGGAGGAGACAGCAGGGTTTGTGTTTGTACTGTGGGAATAAAGGTCATGTTGTAGTATCATGCCCAGAAAAAACGGAAAACTTCAGGGTCTGAGGGTGATGGGAAATATCCTGTCAGGCCAGAAGTCAGAATTTCCTA
This sequence comes from Pseudophryne corroboree, assembly GCF_028390025.1. Lineage (NCBI taxonomy): Eukaryota > Metazoa > Chordata > Amphibia > Anura > Myobatrachidae > Pseudophryne > Pseudophryne corroboree. The sequence goes on along the minus strand of NC_086448.1, from coordinate 727,435,337 downwards.
AAAAGACTTTTCTCATTCCGATGACTTTGGAGATCCTCGGTCAAACTGTCAAGACTGAGGCCTTTGTTGACAGTGGGGCCGATGGGGTTTTCATGGACCGTCAATTCGCCCTGGAACACTCTGTTCCCTCAGTACCTTTGGCATCAGAGATTGAGATCTGTGGGTTAAACGGGGAACCATTGTCCCAGGGTAAAATTACCTCCTGCACCAGCCAAATTCCTTTGTTTATTGGAGCCACACACTCTGAAAAATTGTCTTTTTATGTGACTGTCTGTTCTTTTGCCCCATTGGTTTTGGGGTTACCCTGGTTAAGGGCCCATAACCCTCAATTTGACTGGGTCTCTGGGGAGATTCTTAGTTGGGGTAGTGATTGTTTCAGGAGTTGCTTGAGCCTTCCAGTCAGGCTCTCGCAGCTAAGTTTGCCAGGATTGCCAGGATGTTATGCAGGTTTTGCGGATGTGTTCTCCAAAAAAGTTGCGGAGGTACTACCTCCCCATCGCCCCTATGACTTAGAATGTAAGCTCTCACGAGTAGGGCCCTCTTCCCTCATGTGCTTATACTTTTCTTACTTTAATAATCCTCAACCGCCCAGATCCCACAGTTTTTTGACCACCTGGAACTTATCTCTATGTTTACTGGTGTAGTTATGCTTAGCTGCCCTGTACTTGTCCTATATTGTATTCAACTGTAAGTCACTGTTTTCCTATTTTTTATGTGCATTTGTACTCTGTAATCGGGCGCTGCGGAACCCTTGTGGCGCCATATAAATAAAGGATAATAATAATAATAATAATATGACTGTGCCATTGATTTGTTGCCGGATGCTAAGCTTCCCAAGAGCAGGTTGTACTCCCTGTCACGTCCTGAGACTCAGGCTATGGCAGAGTACATTCAGGAGAACTTTAAAAAAAATGGTGACAATTCCTAGCGCTCTAGATAAACAGAAATATGGTGACAGCCTTCAAATGACAATAAAAAGATACCACCGTTCTTTCAAATACAGACTTCCAAAGATACAATATGTCAAATGAAAAATGGCGCTCCTTTCTGTTCACTTTGTTCCTCAAAAAGAAAGAGATAAGTACATCATGGTGTAGTATATTCAAATAGTGACACTTCCTCTTTTTATGACTAAAAAGGAGATTTCTTTTCACAAAGTGAATTAACAAGGCACTTCCCAAAAAGTGACAAATTTAGCACACCTGGGTTGGTCACCTTATGGAAACTTAATTACCTCTATTTATCCCTCAAACCAATGAGGTATATGCGTGTGAATTAAATCACCCAGCAGAAAAAAACCATAGAGTTTTCCCAAATCGTGAGTAGAAGGTAGAAGGTATCCCCTTATGGTGTTGTAATTACCTCTATGCACCCCTCAGATTAATGAGGTATATGCGTGTGATGGATTCACCCACCAGGGATGAACCTGGAAAAGTTACTTGGGATAGTAGATAGATGATAATAGATCCCTTACATCCGTGTCAATCACCTTATGGTAGTCTAATGACCTCTGTATACCCCTCAAACCAATGAGGTATATGCATATGGATATTTCACCCAGCAAGATTCGGAACACAGGAATTTCTTAAAATCAGATTCTTTTATTATAATCCTCCCAGTGGGCTTGTAAAAGAGAGGATACTTACATAGCATAATACTGTTTTTTTAATATCCAATTTAAAAGACAGACAATAAAAATTACATTTAAAAAGGGGATTCACTGATGAGTCAAAACGCCTACCAGATGTTAAATAACCAGTGCAGAGAATAGAAAGTGCTGAAAGTCCTCTAGGAGTCCCGGTTACTCCGTTTAGAAATCCAGTTCCTCTCTCCAAAAGGTAGGTCCGTCTATGTCCCAAAACAGATAGTCCCCGCCGTTAGCAACGCGTTTCGGTCTCCCTTCCTCAGGCTTCCGGTATCTGTCCTCTACACAGCAAACCCTATTTAAAGGGGTTGATGATTGCTGGGAATCCGCCGCAGGCGGCCGTGGAACGCATGACGCGCGGCACGGCTTTCCGGAAGAAGTTCTTGTTTCGTCACTTCCTAGTTCGTCCGTGGAACGCACCCTGCGCTCCACGCGCCCGCCAGCGCCGGCCCCCATACTTCCTCATTGATTTGAAACAACACAGATCCTTTTAAACTAGCAAAGAAAACAAAAATATCAGGCACATATACGGGGAAAGTTTGGGATACTTTAAATTAACTAAAATACAAATAATCTGAAACACGGATTTATTTTTACTCTTCCAAAAAACATTTTAGTTCGAAGTCCGCATTCAATCCCTTTGGAAATAACGTTTCCAGATTGAATACCCACTTCATTTCTGTTTTTGATAAAACATTCTCTAAATTCCTGGATCTCCAATTAGGGGTAATTTGTTCTATTGCCCAGAAAGATAAAATCTTTTTTTCGTCACATCCATGTTTTTCTTTAAAGTGACGTGACAAAGGATGGGTTAAGAGACCCTTTTTTATGTTATAAATGTGCTCTGAAATGCGCTTTTTTAAAGGTCTTGAGGTCTTCCCTATGTATAGGAGACCACATGCACATTTTATAACATAAATGACATTCTTTGAGTCACAAGTCAGAAATTGTTTTATTTTATAGTTTTTTTCGTTGTGCTCAAACTCAGTCAATTTTCTACTATTTTTATTATTAATATAAGTTGCTCTACATGGCACGCAGTTTCCACATCGATGAAAACCAATATTTCTGATGCTGCCCCTTTTTTCCTCATATATGGCACTTTTAACTACTTTATCCCTCAGGGAGGGTGCTTTTCTATAGATAAAAGATGGATGATTGGGGAGGTGTTTTCCTAAAACTTTATCTTCCTTTAAGAGATGCCAATTTTTTTTGAATACCTTTTCTATTTTTCCATGAAAATATCCATATCTAGTTATAAAAGCCCATTTATGTCTATCATCCAACATTGACTTCCTCTCTTTCTCTTTTAGAAGGTCCTCCCTGTCTATATTTTTTATCTTTTCTATAGCTGTATTTATCGGAATTTCCTTATATCCCTTTCTTTTAACAATTACGCTTTAGTCATTTAATTTAAACGACTAAAGCGTAATTGTTCTCAACCAGAAGTCTTAAATACTCAATTATGCGAAATGAAAAAGAGATTTGGATGATAGACATAAATGGGCTTTTATAACTAGATATGGATATTTTCATGGAAAAATAGAAAAGGTATTAAAAAAAAATTGGCATCTCTTAAAGGAAGATAAAGTTTTAGGAAAACACCTCCCCAATCATCCATCTTTTATCTATAGAAAAGCACCCTCCCTGAGGGATAAAGTAGTTAAAAGTGCCATATATGAGGAAAAAAGGGGCAGCATCAAAAATATTGGTTTTCATCGATGTGGAAACTGCGTGCCATGTAGAGCAACTTATATTAATAATAAAAATAGTAGAAAATTGACTGAGTTTGAGCACAACGAAAAAAACTATAAAATAAAACAATTTCTGACTAGTGACTCAAAGAATGTCATTTATGTTATAAAATGTATAAAAGAAGAAAACGGGAAGGGGGGGGGGGGGGGGTGCGCTATCAATAGCAGCCGGTAGGGGGATGGTAAAACCCCAGAGATAGTGCAAACAGAATGTGAAAGAGAAAATTACCAGCGCTGGCTGATCATGCTTATGCAATATAAAAAACAATATAATTTCCAAAAGGCTTATAATTAAAAAGACATATTTATTTCACATGTATATCCTATAAAATAATGAATAAAAGGTGAACAAGACGGTACTCAATAAATTTTGCCACAATATCTGAATTACTTATATATCCACATTTGGCTATTAGTAGTACTCAAGGGGACTGGAATCACTTGGAGATGTCCATCACTAATCGGTTATTTTTGCATAAATCCGATAATTTGCAGATGTGAGGTATTTACCAGTGATCCTGAGAGCAGGTAATGTCCACCTGATGTGTGGCTGGATCAAATTATCCTCTTTGGCATGGAGGATTGGGTCCAGAAGGTGGATGCTGCTATTAGAATGTCCCAAATGGTGTGCACCAGAGTATCCGTAAAGCCAGTGGAGATGGTGGTATTGAGTATCCAGATATGTTTAAAAGCTCTTAAACATATCTGGATACTCAATACCACCATCTCCACTGGCTTTACGGATACTCTGGTGCACACCATTTGGGACATTCTAATAGCAGCATCCACCTTCTGGACCCAATCCTCCATGCCAAAGAGGATAATTTGATCCAGCCACACATCAGGTGGACATTACCTGCTCTCAGGATCACTGGTAAATACCTCACATCTGCAAATTATCGGATTTATGCAAAAATAACCGATTAGTGATGGACATCTCCAAGTGATTCCAGTCCCCTTGAGTACTACTAATAGCCAAATGTGGATATATAAGTAATTCAGATATTGTGGCAAAATTTATTGAGTACCGTCTTGTTCACCTTTTATTCATTATTTTATAGGATATACATGTGAAATAAATATGTCTTTTTAATTATAAGCCTTTTGGAAATTATATTGTTTTTTATATTGCATAAGCATGATCAGCCAGCGCTGGTATGTTATAAAATGTGCATGTGGTCTCCTATACATAAGGAAGACCTCAAGACCTTTAAAAAAGCGCATTTCAGAGCACATTTATAACATAAAAAAGGGTCTCTTAACCCATCCTTTGTCACGTCACTTTAAAGAAAAACATGGATGTGACGAAAAAAAGATTTTATCTTTCTGGGCAATAGAACAAATTACCCCTAATTGGAGATCCAGGAATTTAGAGAATGTTTTATCAAAAACAGAAATGAAGTGGGTATTCAATCTGGAAACGTTATTTCCAAAGGGATTGAATGCGGACTTCGAACTAAAATGTTTTCTGGAAGAGTAAAAATAAATCCGTGTTTCAGATTATTTGTATTTTAGTTAATTTAAAGTATCCCAAACTTTCCCCGTATATGTGCCTGATATTTTTGTTTTCTTTGCTAGTTTAAAAGGATCTGTGTTGTTTCAAATCAATGAGGAAGTATGGGGGCCGGCGCTGGCGGGCGCGTGGAGCGCAGGGTGCGTTCCACGGACGAACTAGGAAGTGACGAAACAAGAACTTCTTCCGGAAAGCCGTGCCGCGCGTCATGCGTTCCACGGCCGCCTGCGGCGGATTCCCAGCAATCATCAACCCCTTTAAATAGGGTTTGCTGTGTAGAGGACAGATACCGGAAGCCTGAGGAAGGGAGACCGAAACGCGTTGCTAACGGCGGGGACTATCTGTTTTGGGACATAGACGGACCTACCTGTTGGAGAGAGGAACTGGATTTCTAAACGGAGTAACCGGGACTCCTAGAGGACTTTCAGCACTTTCTATTCTCTGCACTGGTTATTTAACATCTGGTAGGCGTTTTGACTCATCAGTGAATCCCCTTTTTAAATGTAATTTTTATTGTCTGTCTTTTAAATTGGATATTAAAAAAACAGTATTATGCTATGTAAGTATCCTCTCTTTTACAAGCCCACTGGGAGGATTATAATAAAAGAATCTGATTTTAAGAAATTCCTGTGTTCCGAATCTTGCTGGGTGAAATATCCATATGCATATACCTCATTGGTTTGAGGGGTATACAGAGGTCATTAGACTACCATAAGGTGATTGACACGGATGTAAGGGATCTATTATCATCTATCTACTATCCCAAGTAACTTTTCCAGGTTCATCCCTGGTGGGTGAATCCATCACACGCATATACCTCATTAATCTGAGGGGTGCATAGAGGTAATTACAACACCATAAGGGGATACCTTCTACCTTCTACTCACGATTTGGGAAAACTCTATGGTTTTTTTCTGCTGGGTGATTTAATTCACACGCATATACCTCATTGGTTTGAGGGATAAATAGAGGTAATTAAGTTTCCATAAGGTGACCAACCCAGGTGTGCTAAATTTGTCACTTTTTGGGAAGTGCCTTGTTAATTCACTTTGTGAAAAGAAATCTCCTTTTTAGTCATAAAAAGAGGAAGTGTCACTATTTGAATATACTACACCATGATGTACTTATCTCTTTCTTTTTGAGGAACAAAGTGAACAGAAAGGAGCGCCATTTTTCATTTGACATATTGTATCTTTGGAATTCAGGAGAACTTGGCTAAGGGATTTATCAGACCCTCACAGTCCCCAGTTGGGTCGGGGTTCTTTTTCGTGGGTAAAAAGGATGGTTCGTTGCGACCCTGCATCGACTTCAGGGAATTGAACCGTATCACGATTAAAAACTCGTACCCACTGCCTCTCATTTCGGTTTTGTTTGACCAGCTTCGTACTGCCAATATTTTTTCTAAGATTGACCTACGCGGTGCTTACAATCTAATCCGAATAAGAGAGGGGGATGAATGGAAGACTGCCTTTAATACCCACTCAGGGCATTATGAATATTTGGTGATGCCTTTTGGGCTCTCTAATGCCCCGGCAGTCTTCCAGGAATTCATGAACGATGTGCTCAGGGAATATTTGGATAGATTCTTAGTTGTTTATCTAGATGACATCCTAATTTTCTCCCATTCCCTGGAGGAACATCGGAAGCATGTACGCTTAGTCCTCTAGAAACTCAGAGACCACCAGCTTGGGGCGAAGCTGGAGAAGTGCGAGTTTGAAGTCCAGCAAATCGCATTTCTAGGGTATATTATCTCCTCAGAAGGTTTCCAAATGGAGGGTTCTAAGGTACAGGCAGTCCTGGATTGGGTGCAGCCCACTAGTTTGAAGGCGCTTCAGCGTTTTCTGGGCTTTGCAAATTTTTATAGACGGTTTATCGCTGGATTTTCGTCTATAGTGGCCCCCTTGGTGGCACTCACTAAGAAAGGGGCGGATGTTGCTCACTGGTCTTGTGAGGCCAAAGCGGCCTTTGCCCGTCTCAAAAGGGCATTTGTCTCGGCCAAGGTGCTGCGACACCCAGATCCAGAGCGTCCTTTTGTGGTAGAAGTGGATGCCTCTGAGATAGGTATTGGGGCAGTGCTCTCTCAGATGGGGGTGTCTGATAATCGCCTTCATCCCTGTGCTTACTTTTCCCGTAAATTTTCGTCTGCCGAGATGAATTATGATGTGAGTAACCGGGAATTGTTGGCTATAAAGGATGCACTCGGGCAGTGGAGACACTGGCTTGAGGGGGCTAAGTTTGTGGTCTCAATTCTCACCGACCATAAGAATCTGGCATATTTAGAGTCAGCGAAGCGGCTCAATGCCAGGCAGGCACGATGGGCTTTGTTTTTTGCTTGCTTTAATTTTTTGATAACATATCGCCCTGGGTCAAAAAATATCAAGGCTGATGCGCTCTTGCGGAGTTTTGCTCCAGTTCAAGAGACCACCGAGGAGCCATTGCCCATTGTGTCCCCATCATGTATTAAAGTGGGCATTACCCAGGACCTCTTATCATTAGTCCTTAGAGCACAGGAGCAGGCTCCTCCAGACCTTCCGGTAGGTCTCTTGTTTGTGCCTCCTAGGTTAAGACAGCGAGTGTTCCTGGAATTCCATGCCAAGAGGTCGGCAGGGCATCCGGGTATTGCCAGAACTCGGGAGTTGCTGTCTAGGGTGGTGTGGTGGCCCTCGGTGGCTAGGGATGTGGATCAGTGGGTTCGGGCATGTGACGTTTGTGCCCGAAATAAAACTCCTAGAGGGGTTCCTGTCTGCCCATTACATCCACTCTCTATTCCGTCTAAGCCATGGACCCACATTTCCATGGATTTTGTGGTGGACTTGCCCAAATCCTCGGGGATGACAGCCATTTGGGTTGTCGTTGACAGGTTTTCGAAGATGGCGCATTTTGTTCCACTGGTTGGGTTGCCATCGGCCAGACGCCTGTCTGAGTTATTTATGCAGCATGTTGTGCGCCTCCACGGGTTGCCACTTGATGTGATCTCTGACCGTGGATCCCAGTTTGTGGCCAAATTCTGGAGGGCATTTTGTTCTGATCTCCTGATTTCTGTGAGCTTGTCGTCAGGCTACCATCCACAGTCTAATGGGCAGACTGAGAGGGTGAACCAGTCCTTGGAGCAGTTCCTCGGGTGTTATGTCTCCAAGTGTCATACTGACTGGGTTGCTCATCTGTCCATGGCGGAGTTTGCCTATAGCAACGCGGCTCACTCTGCTACAGGGATCTCTCCCTTCCTTTGTGTGTATGGGCATCATCCTAAGGCCAATTCTTTTGACCCCCTGGATTCCACGCCTGGTGGTTCCTCTGTTGTTTCGGTCCTTAGGGGTATTTGGAGGAAAGTGAAGAAAGCCCTTGTGTCTGTGTCATTAGTGACCAAAAGGGTTTTTGATAAGCGGAGAAGACCCTGCAGCTTCAAATTAGGAGACTTCGTCTGGTTGTCCACCAAGAATTTGAAGTTGAGACAGCCATCTCATAAGTTTGGCCCCCGGTTCAGCGGCCCTTATAAGATCACCAGGGTTATCAATCCGGTGGCATTTCAGTTAGATCTGCCCCGTTCATTGGGTATCAATAAAACATTTCATTGTTCCCTTTTAAAACTGGCGGTTAGTTATCCTTCTTCCAGTGGAAGACCTTCTCCTCTTCTGATACGGGGTCAGAGGGAGTTTGTGGTTGAAAGGGTTCTTGACTTCAAGATGGTTCGGGGTCGGCTGTCATTTTTGGTGCACTGGAAGGGGTATGGCCCGGAGGAGCGGTCGTGGGTGCGCAGTTGTGATCTTCATGCCCCCAGACTGATACGCTCTTTCTTCTCGCAGTTCCCCGATAAACCCGGTGGTAGGGGTTCTTTGACCCCTCGTCAGAGGGGGGGTACTGTTAGGATCTCCTGCTCTGTGCTGCCACATCGCCATGGCAACCGGGAGGCAAGTGTTAGCGAAGTAACCTGAGCGCAGCTGATACTCCGGTCCGGATTTTTACTGTGTAGTGGTTACAGGCTCTGTGCACGGCAGGGAATCCGGCGCTGGTTTTGTGCTCACAGTCTGTGAGGTCTGAGTGGGGCATGGACAGCACCTGCTATATAAACCATCCTCTCAGGCTAGGCAAATGCTGCTGAATCTTTGTTTGTTAGTCAGTTCCAGAGAGTTAGCTAGTACTGTGTGACTTTGTATTTACTTGTTGCTTACTGCGAATAGACCTTGGGATTCGGTACTTCATTCTGCCAATCCGGACCTAGCAGTAAGACTGGAGTCAGTTGTTTGACCTGCTGGGGTTCTTTTGCTATTCTGTGAACCCAGCAGGTTTGCGGCTGTACTCTCAGACCTGCTTGCTTAATCCTCCCTCACTGTGCAGGGTGTCCAGGTGTCAGTTTAGTGGCAGTAAGCTGAACCTGTGCCCTGCAAGTGGGGGTTAGGATTGTGGATACTCTCCTTGTGTCTATATTTCTATCTCTGACCAAGGAGTTTATTCCCACACCCGTTGGTAACCCTTTGGGGTTTTTTCTGTTGCTCTTAGCAACATCATTTCAGGTGCTCCACATGTTAAATCACTACACATCGCTTCATTGTCCGCTCTATTCCATTTGAGCATTCCTGACACTAGGGAGACACCCAATTCCTGAGCCTTTGGGCTTCTCCGTTCACTTTGTGTTTATTAGTTATTCCATCACCTCCTGTGTATGTTATGTTATACTGTCTGTGAGTTCGTTTGCTTCGCTTCCCTCTCTGTTCATACACCGGTATACTCCTGTTAGCACTGGTGTGCGTAACAGTTGGTAACCCTTTGGGGTTTTTTCTGTTGCTCTTAGCAACATCATTTCAGGTGCTCCACATGTTAAATCACTACACATCGCTTCATTGTCCGCTCTATTCCATCTGAGCATTCCTGACACTAGGGAGACACCCAATTCCTGAGCCTTTGGGCTTCTCCGTTCACTTTGTGTTTATTAGTTATTCCATCACCTCCTGTGTATGTTATGTTATACTGTCTGTGAGTTCGTTTGCTTCGCTTCCCTCTCTGTTCATACACCGGTATACTCCTGTTAGCACTGGTGTGCGTAACACAAAGTGGAAAAGATTTTAAAAAATAAGACGGTCAGATGTCGAAAATACGCGTTAGTCAAATGGCGCGGGTACCCCGCAAAATTTAACAGTTGGGTCGATGCATCGGAGATAAAAGACATATAAAGCTCATTACTATCTAAACAAGATGAGCGATGGATGACAAGTTGTTCTACATAACCTTACCCAGCAATGCCTCATCGGTTACTTTCCCGCAAAATAAGATTTCTAACTATACAACAAAACTTGCAAAGTCGATACACTTAAGCGGTGAGTGGGAAGTCGCTCTTACAGAGATACAATATCCGCACACGTGGAATACATTGGATTTACAAGATTGTAGATTGCAAATATCATGGGGTGGAACGGCAGATCAGCCGGTGGCGAGAGTCGTGAGTGTGTGCATTAAACCGGGTTTTTATGAAACAATCGATGCGCTACTGAACGTAAACAATGCGGAAATTGTACAACAGAAACTGGACTTTGGATTAAGACTAACGTACGATCCGTTTGCACGCATTGTAACATGCGACAGTAAGCGGATGTATCAAATCCACGCCGGTTCTAAACTGACATGGATACTGGGTTTACAGCCTAAAACTAAGATTTCTAAACCATGCGCCGCCATCAAAGGTGGTCAGTATACGCTGTACGTGTACACAGACATTATCGAACACCAGAGGGTCGGTGATAGTTATGTACCGCTACTCCGCACCGTTGAAATTAAGGGCCGTAACAATGAGGTGATCACAATACGATACGAGAAGCCCGATTACGTACCATTGTGCAAAGCGCATTTTGACACAGTGGCCATAGAGATAAAGAACGACCAGAACAAGAACATCTCATTTAAGTTTGGTAAAGTGATCGTGAAACTACACTTTAGACGTCGCAAAAACGATATTTATTAACTAAACAGAATGGTAGCTGTTAAAAATTATGGCGATCCTGGACTCTACGTGCAATATTATAAAACGCAAGCCGGTAATGGATTACCGGGTTTTCACGGCAGCGCGTACATGTACGGATGCGGTTTAGGCGGTATTTTTCCGAAGTCTTTTCAGAAAAGCTGTTCCTCTTTTCCGGAGGGGCTTAGAGTTAGCTAAACCGCACATGAAGACCGCGGCCCGTAATATCGCGAAAGACGTTATCGGTCAAGCCACAACGGCCGTGATGAATAAAATACACGATGCGAACCAAGCGAAACAAGATGGTTCAGGACTAATATATACAAGAAAAGGCGTGTCTAAAAGAAAACGGAAGCGTATGATAGCGCTTCCGCCATGGGACATAGCCTTTTTAAATAAAAACCAGAGACGACGCAACTCAAAGAAGAAGAGAAAGCCGAAGCGCTCCGTCGGTGATATTTTTTAAACAACATGGCTTTCATACACTCCGAGTCCGTTGAATGCGCAAAAACAGAGCTGGATCTTTTTGACGTGCCTCCGACACAAACTAGCATAGAGAAAAGTCTATACGTCGAAGTTTAACCTTTAGCGGCATTATCCGACACAGCGCCGCTTGAATTTTATATAGCGGCCAGCGGCGAACACTACTATGATCTGAACAACACACTGCTGTACGTGACGTGTAAGATCGTACGAAACAATAACACACAGCTGGTCCAAGGGGCTCGGGTTGCCCTTATTAATTACCCCATAGCTACTTTATTCAGCCAAGTGGATGTAACTTTGGGCGACAGGCTCATATCACAATCCAACAACCTTTACGCTTACCGGGCGTACATTGAGACTTAATTGAATTATAGCTCGGACGCTTTGTCAACAAAGCACACCACAGGCTTATTTTACAAAGATGTGGCTGGAGAACACAACAACAGGACGCTGGACGGACCTAATACGGTGTTCAAAAAACGCGCAGAAGCAACATCGCAGAGTCGCACGGTTGAATTGCTAGGACCGCTTCACTGCGACCTTTTCCACCAACATAAACTAATTTTAAATGCTGTTGACCTGAAGATTAAACTCACCAGAAACAAAGACTCATTCTGCTTAATGTCGGCTGAAGCGGATGCCTTTAAAATACAGATCACAGCGGCGTCCCTGTTTGTGAAAAGAGTACAGGTCTCACCGGCCGTGCGGATCGGGCACGCGCAGGCCCTGCTAAATGGCAATACGAAATACGCGATTGACCGCGTTGGGATGAAAATCTACAGCGTACCAGCGGGCAGTAGAGTATTTAATCTAGAAAATCTATTTTTAGGTCAAGTTCTGAAAACGGTCATAGCCGGCTTTGTGGACAACGAAGCATTTTCAGGTGTCCTTAATCGGAATCCACTTTGTTTTGAACATAAAAATGTGAGCTTTGCATCCCTTTATCTGGATGGAACACCGCACCCAGCAAAACCATTTCAACCAGACTTTGAACACGGTAATGCCGTAAGAGAGTATATGTCGCTCATACAGATCACAAATAAGTAGAAATCTGACGCCGGCATACTGATTGACCGCGAGGAGTACCTCAACGGCTATACGCTATTCGCTTTTGATCTGTCGCCGGAGCAGGAATGCGGAGAACACCTTTCCCTGATAAGAACAGGCAATCTACGCGCAGAATTTCGCTTTGCAGAAGCGTTGGACCGGACTGTCAATGTGATAATATACGCTCTATTTGATAACATCATCGAAATTAATCAAAGGCGCGATGTGCTGTACGATTATCTATAAATGAAATAAACTAACACTACGCTGCTGAAAAATGAACACATTACAGATAAACTGCATTCTGTACGCTGCGCAAAGCACACGGCATATTTTTAAAGGAACGTATCCATGTGATCTGTTGCCTAACGATAAACTGACGCAATACCCCTGCGCGTTTGTAATCAACACGCATAGCAGCGGGCAGCCCGACGAACACTGGTTGGCCGTTTATTTTAATGAACACGGCATTTGTTATTTCTTTGATTCTCGCCGGACAGTGACATTTTCCCAAAGAATATCATAAAGTTTTTACATTTTAATTCAAAAAGTATTTGTCACCAAAACTGTCGGTTACAAGGTTTTTCAAGCGCTGTATGCGGGCAATACTGTATTTACTTTATATTTATGATGTGTAAAAACTACAAATATGAGGATATTCTGACCCGATTTAGTAATGATACAAAATGTAATGACCGTTTAGTTGCAATACAACAAATAGTTTACCACCTTTTATCTCAGGCGCTCCTCAACTAATACAGTGTTCAATCTCTCAGATTTACAGGAGACATGTGCCCTTGGAAAATAGAACATAAAAATACATGGTGTGATATTGTAACAATGGGAGAAGACAGGTAAAACAATCTCTAGAGGTGCCAGACTCGTACCGCATCAGGTGGTCTACTAATATGTAGACAGTTGCGCAGTATTTAGAGCGGGTCACCGTCCTAGATATATCCTGACTCCTTCCAACGTCTCTGGAGTGTCTCCTTCTTATTCCAACCCAAGGTGCATGTGAATGAAAATGGTACTCCAATGGTGCATTACCATAAATAATTTATTCATAAGAAATAAAACTTTAAAAGGTGGGTTCTTACCAGACTGAATGGTCTACATGAAACAGTAGACAAAAGCATTTGTTACACATAAAACAACCAGGCGTCCCCAGGAGTAGTTGTAAACAGCCAGGCAAGAGCTCCACACACGTCCTGCTACCTTCACCAACGCGTTTCGATAACAAATGGTTATCTTTTTCAAGGTGTTTAGTTGCAATGTTTGTAAGGCGCCTGCCGAAAAGTCATTGTTTGAGTCGCTATTCGGATAAATGTATACAGAAATGTGTAACTTGTAATCATCCCTGTGTTTGAAACATTTTATGTACAATGTTTCATAACTATAATAAACAATGGGGGTCATTCCGAGTTGTTCGCTCGCAAGCTGCTTTTAGCAGCTTTGCACACGCTAAGCCGCCGCCTACTGGGAGTGAATCTTAGCATATTAAAATTGCGAACGAAAGATTTGCAATATTGCGAAAAGACATCTCTGTGCAGTTTCTGAGTAACTCGAGACTTACTCGGCATCTGCGATCAGTTCAGTGCTTGTCGTTCCTGGTTTGACATCACAACACACCCAGCGTTCGCCCAGACACTCCTCCGTTTCTCCAGCCACTCCCGCGTTTTCCCCAGAAACGTTAGCGTTTTTTCACACACTCCCATAAAACGGCCTGTTTCCGCCCAGAAACACCCACTTCCTGTCAATCACATTACGATCACCAGAACGAGGAAAAAACCGTGAGTAAAATTCCTAACTGCATAGCAAATTTACTTGGCGCAGTCGCAGTGCGGACATTGCGCATGCGCACTAAGCGGAAAATCGCTGCGATGCAAAGAAATTTACCGAGCGAACAACTCAGAATGACCCCCAATGATTTTAAACGTTATGTTGTTGTGCGAGTGTGATCTTCTTCCAAAAACATAGATTAGAAACAAAGAACAAAACAGACCATTATAAATCATAAGGATATTTTATTGTAACATAAAAAGCATATTTACAGTTACATTAATGTTGCAATATTATAACAATTGTAATTAATACGATGTTTGAAGCATTTTACATAACTATAATAAACAAACTTTTTTAAACTTTATTACAATGCCAATCCTTAAAAACAATATACCATAGAAATAGATCATAGACTCAACCACGGTGAATCCTGTAACAATCCTACATCACATTTCCTAGGCATTAAGTAACCGTGAGTCGTTGTTAAACCTGGGCTGCTTAAAACATTTAAGCGTCTTTTTTTATACACTTCTAGCGCTGGAGTTAATAAAAAGTCACCATCAACGGAGTAGGTTTCTGATTTTAAACGGTCTAGGTACATTCTGTTTGATGCATTGCCGACTACAGTGGATGGAATATTTAATTCAGCCATAGCGTGCATAATTTCACTCCACCCATTCGGCATTTTACGGCTCGACACACTGTGGCTTTGCGTTATGTGTCTTATTAAATCTAACATGTTGGATCCCTGTACAGCGTTACCTTTATACAGAAATTCGCCTTTAGCGTTCCAGTTTGTGATGTGTTTAGACCCGGCCATTTTACTCAAAAGAATTTCAGAGTTCTTCCTATACCGGGCATTAACGCCGTCCACAACATCGTGATAAACAGAGTCAGAACCGTCTGACTGATCAGAGTTGCTTGTTTGAGGATCAGTTGGCATTTTGGGCGTTAAAAGAGTTAAAGATGACATTTCTCTATCAGATTGCTTACTCGACACCAGATATTTCTGCAAAGTGGCTGTGTAACGTATAGCTTTATCATATTCCGATAAATCATTATTCTGTAGTATGTTTATGATTTCCACATCCAGACCTTGGGTGACTGTTTTACGTATATCATCATTAACCGGTTTGTTGCGTAAACGTTCTAACTGCTGCTGAGGCACTAGATACATTTTCTCCGCGTATTCCATCAACGATTAGTCAGGAGACCAGTTATTAACGGTATGGCAAAACCAAGCAACGAGCCAATAAAACCACCGGACTGCTTCACCAACCGCTTCTTTTTACCAATGTTGCATTTCTTATTGCAAAGTGATTTTATAAGGGCCCACTTCTTTTTAAGGTAATTCAACTGACGTTGTGTCAAGGGTATTTTACCTTTAAGTATGTTGAGGGCTATCTCACAAATGGTTGTCACCAAATCGTTTGAAGCGTTGGATAAAATAGCATTTCTTTGAGCGGGTGTCGCCTTTATTAACGCTTTTAAAAGCATCCAATTACGGCGTAAATGATTCGACATGCTCTCTGTCGGTGGCTCTAAGATAAATGACTAAAGTTGTAGAATTACCGCTTTTTAGAAGCATGTTTTTTAATGACATAAGCCACCGGCTCATCTGGTGGAAATAAGCCGCTTCGTAAACGGTATTCGTCAAGCGTATTGGTTCTTAAATCAACCAGTAAATAGCCATACGGTACGGTTGTCGCATTTTGGAATGCGTCCAGAAAGAACTTACTATTACCGGGGTACATTTGTCTAGCCAGAGTCGTCACCTGCAATTTATCCCGTGGATTTTTGAAAAGGACCATATATTTTGTGTTTAGATGTATCGTCCTGCTCTTTTTACCTTGGCAAAAGACATTTTGCACTAGGTACATGATACTGAGGTTTCTGTGGTGTACATACTTTGTGAATGCTTTCTCAATCTCAGAATTATTACTAGCCGACTCCATCAGATCATCAACAACCGCTAAATTAATCCTATCAGGGGGAAAAAGTTGGTCGTCGTTAAAAGTCTCAGGTAGACCCTCTATAAAACGCATGCTTGGGTAATCACGCAGAAGCTGATCGTACATAGGTTGCCAACAGCCGTAAAACCAAACAATATTATCAGGCAGGTGTGATATATGCGTAGCTGCATTTTGCAGCAGCATTTTAACAAAATAACTTTTACCCGAGTTGGAGGGGCCTGCTATAATGCATGAAAAGGGATGTTGCAGTCTGATATCCATCTTAATAACCAAACGGTAGCGTTGTGAAGTTATCTGTAAGCCTCCGTTTAGTGTAAACGCACTTTTGCGTTTTCTGCAGCATGCGGGTTTCAATTTGCCAATACTTTTTAACCAGCACTATGCCTGGTTGACGTATCACAATTTTTTTCTGGTCGTCACCTTCGGGATTTAAAGGGTAATCCAAGACCAACTCTTTCAGGCTGTCAAAGTTGACATGTTGCGCATTATCATCGTTGAGCGTGATACCTTTAACTTTTAAACAGGTCTTTCCGTTATTTTAGACGATAGCCGTATGATTTGGGGCCTGATGAGACAAACTCTGTTATATGCATACCGGCAGGTATTTCGCTAGTCAGTTCGCCTAGATAATCCCCCAACGGCGGAATCCAATCACCGGGTCTGCGGACAAAAATAACAGAGTCTGTATCGTGGTAAAGACAACGTTCTTGTAATACATCCAATAGCTTGTATAATTCAATTCTAGCATGCGCTGTTGTAAAAAGCTATAAAAACATTACAGTTACTTGATCGGGTGTAATGGTCTTTGGCGTACTTCCAATTTACCATGACAGTGTCGTCATCGATAAAGTCTAAAGCAGACACCTCATAGTGAGGTAAAAACGCGTATTCAAAAAGCTTGTCGGGATCAGACACTAGACTAGTGTTGGGCATGTTATTACGTTGACCAAACTTTTCCCATAAGGAGTTTAAAAACAATTTTGAAATTTGTCTTTTTGCGGGGTTGATTTCTATGTAATCAGGTCGTAAAGACACACCTTCATTTTTTTAGATAGGCGTCTATATACGCCCGTCGTTTCTCAGAGTCTGTACACCAATCAGGATAACCAGAAGCCTCTTGTTTATCCCTAAGATGCATTTTAATGTAACCTGAAAACAAATCGTCAGATCGTTCATCAAAATGCCACACTTCATAGATTTTACACACTTTGTAGCCCTTGTCAACTGCTAAATTTATTTCTACGGTACACCACGTACCGACGAGCGCTCGTTCCTCATCACTATGTTCGCACGACTCTGCCTGTCCAGACTCAGCGCATGTGCGACATAAAGGAAACATTAGTTTACCGAGCATTTTAACCGGTAGAACCGGAAAGAAAAGCTCACGCGGCGGGTACACTTTTACTTTAGCGATACCAAAATATGTTGTGATGTCGTCAAAATCTTTATAAATGATCCTGGGATGTTTTACAGGATATGCTTTGTTTTTGTTGACAAATGGGTACAGACTGGTAAAATCATAGTAGTGTATCTGTTCATCCGTCTGTGCTTTGTGATACAGCTTTATGGCATTTGTACGTCCGCCGTAAAGCGAATCTCGTGGGTCCAAGGGTTCGGGCAAACCTTTGCCCTTAAGAAACTCCTGTAGACGGGCATCGTCCTGTAACATTTTTTTCCACTGGCACTCCCAAATAACACGCACGTGAAATCCGCAGAGCTTAAGAAAATTAATTCTCACCTGCGTCTTGTGGCGTAATTGACCGTAGGTCGTTTGAGTCACTTTGTTTTCATCATCGGGGTTGTAACAAGCGCTACAACCATGAAAAAAACAACCTTGGAACTCAAACGCCGTTTGTACCCCATCGATCACTGAATAGCCGTCCAGGTAGTAGCAACCAACTTTCTTCTCACTCCCTTGTAACGCGTGTCTTATTTCTATGCCTTCTGTATGCGCTATGTACATTAACCACTGTATGGCTGGTGTTGAGTAACGCTTCTGAGTTTTATGATAGTTATCAGACGGTACAAGCGCCAACGTGTTATCCTTTAAAAATTTACATCGGTAGATGGCCATGCAAACAGCGGCAAGCGTGACCAGTTGAAAGGGATCAATGTATCTCTTAACAATAACCGGCTTATTTTTCTTATATACGACAACTTCCTGTTCGGTCATCGATATAACGGCATCTCGGAACACCTTACAAGCCCTCTGTAATATTACCACAGCCTCCTTGCAATAGCGTTTAAGTTCATCCTGGAAGTTAAACGACTTATGCTTACATCTCTCGTACCAATCTTTGAATTCAATCTTTTCTGTCCCCATCATATATTGCATGCCGAAATGTTGAATATCCGGCATGGCACCTATATAATTTTGGTTAGCGGCTTTGTTAAAAAAATGTGGGAAATATCCTTTTGAACCCTCAAAACCCATTGCTTTTGGTAAACGACTGAGGCGCATAGGCAAGAAATTTAAAGAATTGATAAATCGAATATTTAAATCACTCACCGTTATGCACAACAGTTTACCGCCTTGTGCCAACACAGAGGTTTTCAATTTTTCCTTAATCAATTGTTGCATTACAAAGTACGCATCATAACGCCCTGCATTATGGGCTATGAATGTGTATCCCGCAAATTTTGGTCTCATGAATGTTTTTACAAAATCTGCGATACAATCAGTGCCCTGAAATTCCCAGGATTTCTCATCCACCAGTGTTAATGCGTAACAGTAATTAGGTATGTGCACGCTCGTTTCTTGCATGCATTCAAAATCATAAAAAAATTATTTTAAAGTAGGAATCGTAGGTTTAATGTTTTGAATGTAACACAAATGACCCGCAAAATTGTCAACATTCACTTTGCAAACAGGACAGTTCATACCCCGACAAGCGTGGTTGGGATTGGTGTACAAACCACAGCGATCGCAGTGCATTTTTTGAAGGCACGGCATTTTCATAGCCAACGCTAAAGACTTGTGCATCTCTAAACAGTCTGTTGACCTGCAAAACACCCTACACTGCGTACACCTTAGCGCTGCCTGACCTGTATCAACGCAATCCTGCCTGAGACACGACTTACAAAAGAAAAGACAGTCGTGCTTATTTCTGTGGTGGTACACATTGTTGCAAAATTTACAGAAGTAACGGGCGCCAACAAAAGCTTTAATGTCCAAAATACCATAGTAATGATCATTGTGCCATAGGATGAACAGTATGTTGTCTTTGTATCGACAATCTGTGCTATAACAAATCCAGCAACCATTACTGTAATAGAAAATCTTAATTGATGACTTTAAATGGTTTTCAAAACAAACAACATCGCTAAAGCTGATCATTTTATCAAGGGGCAAATTTAATGCTTTATGAATCTCGATCGCCCTTTCGTGTATCACTTGGTCTGTGGAATTATTTTGTCCAGAAGTTTGCAGAGGCTAGCCGCCAGACACAGATTGTTACCGCTGTTATTAAAATCAAATAACAAACGACTGCGCTTTTTAATAATATAGACTATATGGAATTCTCCGTAGACCCTCCCCGTCAGGACACCGCCTACACGATTCTTGAAAACAGAGATCACAAATTTCAACTCTGTATCAAATAAAACCTCAGCATTACTTTGCAGCGTGTTTGTTATCTGATTCAAAAAACTGACGGCGTCTAATGACTCGCGTGGCTTACGGTGTGAATAGATGGCATTGTGTAACCCTCCACCTTCCAACCTTAGCTGTATACGATAGTTAGGGTCGACATTAATCATGTAGCTGTCGAGCATAGTCTGTATTGCATCGTGTATCGCCCTCGTAGCTTCTACAAATGATGTGATTCTATTCAAGTTGATAAAACGGAAATGATGGTGTAATTCAGACGCCCTGAAATTGGGGTGATCTCGTTCGTACCTGTCTATGGTTTCTAAAAACACGTTATTACTAGGCGTTTCCGGACCAGCCGGTCCGGGTGATGCTACGCGCTCGGCGCTGTCCGTCTGTGATGTCCGTCTATCTATGTGTTGTGACGGTATGTTGTCATTCTGTTCATTAAATCTACGTGTGCCTCGTCGCGCCAGTCTATTTTGTTTTCTTAAGTTTCTTAACGTTCTTATGGACCGTTTTACTTTTAAATTTCTGCTTTTATTTTTACGGCCCTGTGCTCTACGCATTGCAATGTTGTTCAAACCGCAACCTGTCATAGTCATGTCGGTGTTTTTTTACCGAATGAGTTGACCTCTAGGAAATCACAAGTCTCCCTAACTAGGTTGTTCCTTTCTATTGCGAGTTCCAGATAGCGTTTAATACATTTATTAAGCGCACGCTGATCTCGTTTGCCGCTGTGAATTATTTCTGCGAGTCGTGTTAACATTCCCGCGGACACGTGGTTCGTGTAAGTGACCTCTCTCCAAACAGCCCCTAACAGCGCATTATATTTTAATTCTGCTGCTTTACTCGCGCGATCTGCCCTCGTGGGTTTGCCTGTAGTGTTTTGTCGACCAGCACCTGTTGAACATACGTCTGATGGCCCGTCGTCAGCCTCAGCCATTGTGCTCTGACGCGACGGCCGTTGTTGTTGTCTAACATCAATACCAGATGGACCGGCAACAACATCGTCCGTCGCCGCAGAACGCTACTCAACCACTGACGCTCTAACCCCTTTGTTTGGCACTTCTGAAATATCAACACAATCATGACCATCCACAGCTTCTACGTCGGTTCTATAAAATGACTGTGCGTCTTGAAGTAAATCATAACAGACATCTGGATTTATAACGGGGTCAACCTGCGTATCTGGAATTATAATGAGTTCAACCTGTGTGTCTGGAATTATTATGGGTTCAATCTGTGTATCTGGAATTATAATGGGATCATTCTGAGTTACTGATGTTATTATAACCCTATTTTCTTTTGTATATTTGATCTTGTACTTTTTTGAGAGCTGATTGGCCCTCTTACCTTTTGCAATCTGTGAGTCATCAGTTTTATCACTAACACAGTTCGTTTGTTCATCATCATCATCATGATCGGGCAACATCTTGAATTTGTTGATGTTGTTACATCTAGTTGGCGCATCTTGTAACGCCGTCAACCGCCTTCTTTTAGACTCGGTTTTGTCTGTATAATCCAACTTCCTCTTCACACCCCTTTGCTTAGGTATTTCATTCACCCAATGCGTTGTGCGCGACACATCACTCACACGACTGTTTGGATTAATTTTACCGTACATCTGATTCATTATCAACGGCTTAGAACCAAATAGGCGTAAATGTCTGTTCGGCGGCTGCATGTATTGATTCTCTTTGTCATCGGGTCTATGCGTTGTTGTATCGGGTGTGCTTGTACGGGGCGCCGCTTCTTCGATCGTTTCATCATCCGATGTAAGTATAGAACAATATCCGGAAGGATCCATGTTGTACAATGTTTCATCGAATGCTAAAAAACAAAAACAATTAATTAGTTGCATTTTACATTTTTGCTCTGTGAAAACGTTAGCTTTTTAAATACGTGTAACAACCGTATAGCGATGTTTAATTAACTTACTATCGATAGAAAACATAACAGTTAGATGCACGGCTATGATTGACATTTTTTCTCTGTTAAAAAAATTAATGTTTTAAATATGTGTAACAATCGTATAACCACGTTTAATTAACTTACTAACTATAGAAAACATAACATTTAGTTAAATGTACGGCTATGATTGACATTTTTTCTCTGTTAAAAAATTAACATTTTAAATGCTTGTAACAAATGAATAGCGTCGTTGAATTAACTTACTAACGATAGAAAACATAACAATTAGATGTACGGCTATGATTGACATTTTTTCTCTGTTAAAAAATTAACATTTTAAATGCTTATAACAAATGAATAGCGTCGTTGAATTAACTTACTATCGATAGAAAACTCTGCTTGCGGTTCTGACTCCTGTGACGGCAGCGGGCGCAGTTGCACATCGCGCATATACTTTTCAAAGCTTGTTTCCACATATATGCGGTTAGGGCTATCTGCGAAATACAAATGAGCAATTTAAAATCATTTCATACCGTAAGACGTGATAAGGGCTAAAACGGAATAACATTTTAAACACGCTTGGTATAGAGCTATATATAAACTTACAAAGAATTAAGGTTCAAAAAGGTTTGAGATTACCTAAAGGATAAAAAAGGCTCTGTCTAGATGGACCAAGTGGTCCTTATCTAACGTCAAATTCTATGTTTCTAATACACGTACATCTACTTTGCGCACTCGGTAAAAGTGTATCATTCGTTTTAAAAAGCTAAATTTACAAACATATACATACAACTGCTTTGAGACTTCGGTGAATCAGCGTATGCCTTATAAGGATTCTGAATCGCTTCATCAGCAGAACCATTCGCGCATTCTACGACATCTGGATCTGTCCTTCTCAGCCCTTGACCGACCGATCCTACGTAAGATTAATTCTTGTTAATTATGCGAGCATAAGCATTTTAAAAACAAATTAAAATTATTCAGCAGTCGATAAACTTACGATCACAAGATTTAACATTATATATCTATAAAATAACATTATTTATGAACTGTTAAACATAGTATGACCACTTACGAGTTAGCGGTTGATAAAGATGCTCATCAATTTGCGAAAGACTAGCGATCATGTCATCGTCAGAAATTTCAAATACTTTGCGACTCTCTGACTGTTAAAAAAGATATAGTGTAGATTATATTTATCGCTAATTTATGTTTTTACATAATAATACCACTTGTAAAGATATTTTAACGACTCTACGATCAAATAAACCGTACATAAATACATACCGCCATTATTATTTTAACAGACACTTCGTCTTGAAATAATCTTAATGCTGTAAGACAAAAATTATAATAAATGTATTTTAAATATTCATGAATAAAACATATACGCTAAATAACGTATTTACACAACACTTATGAATCACAAAAATATTGTGATAATCTTTTAAATACTTTTTTAAATTAAAACAGAAAATGTTAATACGCTAATACAGGCATTGCCAAAATAAACCATTAGATGTCACTCATTCATACGTAATAGACGTGTTTGATTTTTAAAATACAATACACATCTATATATAAAAAATGATCATATAATCCTATATATATATATATATATATACACACACACCCACAACATATGCAACATTCTTCAAAATAAGTAACGTTCTGCATCCTGCGGTTATTAGCAACAAATCAACTTTTAGGGAAAAAAAAATGTCACAGCCCTTGTTAGCGCAAGATAATCTACCATTAATTATATAGGCCGTCATTAAAGTAAGTATGCCATATAAGAAAATTGATAACGTCGTAGGTAATATTTTCTAAGATGGAGAAACATAATAAAATAAAAATAAATAATAATTAAATAAAAAAAGGGTAAATAATTATAATACTTACATATACCTTGCTTGATATCTTCTGTGTGAGAGATTTCAATGCTGTGATGGTATGGCTACATGACTCTCCTTATAAAGCAGAAATATTGTTGACACATGCAAAACACAGACCCCTGCGGGTGGAGCTATAGGGGGCATGTACAAATCGAGTTTCAAAAACAGCTTATTTATTAATAAACACATAATTTTACATCTGATTATGTTATAAAACTAATTTATATGGCTTTATCTTACATAAAGCATTGCCAACATTTTGAATATAAACACGAGATGTTTTTACAAACGATATTAGGATATATATATATATATATACATGCTTAGCGCCATCTTGCTGCTATATTTTAGCAACATTTAGGTTTAATACGTATGTCTGTCAAGTATTGTTAATGTAGCCACAGCATTTCAAATGTGAAACGGCATTAATGTTTAAAATATTTAGCTCGTCAAATGATAAAAACATTTTAGTTCCTATATGACGTAGAATGATTTTACTGATTTGTACTACTGTATGTATTATTTTATATACCCATTAGGCTCTATCAATACTGGTTAGCATCTATAGACCGGCAATTAAGTATTATGTTTATTACCAGTCGTGTTACTGCAGCGCCATTAAAATGGTTCTCTCTCTATATCTCTTAACCACTAACCGCTGCTAATTGATAATATATCATTATCCATAGCGTGTATGCCATTTTACATCCGACAACCAGTCAATTACAAACTCGTGTTCTCATAGCACTCTTGATAGTCCTTAATTAATGACCAGACAAGTCTGGTCATGTCTGCTTGCAATCAAAGTTCAACCTTCGGTCACTAGCAAATTCCACAGCCTTACAAATTATCATATCCCTAGTAACAGAACTTAATTACCCTGCAACTTTCTTGTCTGTTTGCGTGGCTCAAATAGCTGTAAATGTAAACAAACATAAGGACTACCTAGTTCTCAATGTCAACTCCTAATTAAAGCAAACAGGTTTGTCTATGTGTACTGTTTGCATGACAATTAGCTATAACAGAACTTAATTACCCTGCAGCTTTCTTGTTTGTTTACGTGGAGCACTAAGATTTATCTTATCTGTAATAATGATAACTGTTCTCAATGTCAACTCCTAATATCAATAATATATTACTTCTCTGTAATTAAAACAAATTACATGTCTCTGTTTACTGGTCATTAGTTAACCAATCTGTCTGTAACAACGTAAACATCATAAGGATCAACTAGCTTTCTATGTCAACTACTAATTAAAACAAATTACACGTCTATGTGTACCGTTGATTAGTTTACTAATCTGTCACAAACACCATAGCTTAAAATACACATATAGTGAACTCTTAATGCACACATCCGTCTGTGTGCATTAATAGTTCACCTATCTGTAGCAAAGCTTAAGGATCGAGTTCAAATATCGGTCACAGAAGGTGAACTAAAGCTGCTATAAGGTTTATACAATTTTATAGATAGAACTCTGTAACCAATAAACAACATTCGTAGCTTGTACGCTTATTTTATAAATCATCCGGATATAACATTTACTAATTCAACTAAGAGTTAATACGCAGGAGGGTTTTCAATGGTTAAACGACGCTTATAACTCCTTTTGTCAGCTTATTTCATATAAAACAACATCAGAAGGGGAGGGAAAGTGGGAGTGTCAGAGAAGTGATTAGGGGCGTGGTTAGGGCGTGGTTCGCATAATTAGAGGCGTGGTTAGGGTGTGGTTTGCCTAATTATGGGCGTATCCCACCTGTCACTTTGAGTTTGACGGAAAGTGGTGCTCTCTCTACTGTCATTGTCTCACCTGAGAGGAAGGGACAAACGGGTTGACAATGCCCAGGAGCCGAGGCTGTTTGGAAAATCAGAAACAATAGCTAACCACAACAAGACCAGACAGATAGAAATTTAATATATTAACATTCCTAGTCTAAAACCCATGGAAATGTAGGTGTTCATATATATATATATATATATATATATATATAATATTATATATATATATATATATATATATATAAAGGAATAAATATATAATTCCTAACAAATTGTAATAGCAGGAGTATGTGTGTGTGTGTGTGTGTGTATGTATGTGTATATATATATATATATATATATATATGTATATATATATATATATATATATGAACATGTGGATATATGTATATCTTGAAGACTGAAATAGATAAGCATATCATGTGTGGGATTATATTGTTCAGAGTCACGTATTTATGATTAATGTGATGGGTTTAACTGATCATGGGGCGGGAACTCAGATGTAAACAACAGAAACCACATCCCAAGTCCTAGCCATCGCCCACTTCTTGAACTTACCAATGGTCCCCGGTGCACAGGACATGTCCCACCCCCTAACCAATGGAAGAAGAGCACACAGTGTCTATTGTATTATGTCTTGATCTACTGAATAAAGAGCGAGCTGCAGGCCAGGTCACTATCACAGACTTTTAACGCTTTCAACCTGATTAGCGGAGGACCGGAACCGGGAAGCGCTTGCGAATATTCACACGTATGTACATTGACTGTAGCCATTTACTCTGTTGTAGATTTATTTTGTTAGCCTGTAGTGTATAATTTGTACTGTGTTACCTTTTGAAATAATCCACGGTGGCCTTAGAACCCTGTGGTTTCAACTACAAACCGGTGTTGTGTCCTCACTTTCCTGCAAGGGTTTAAAGCGTATTTAACTGTATAAGGTTTATAAGTATTGATAAGGTGTACGCACTGCGGGTACTTTATACCGTCAGCGCTACTTAAGGTTTAAGGTGTAACATCATTGCAGAGCTTTGCTGCATAAGGTTTAAAGTGTAATCATATCATTGCATTGTATAACTGTATAAGGTTTTAAGGTGTATTAATTGGGTGTGAACACACTGCGTGTACTTTGTACCTGCAGTGCGGCGTTTGTACGCTAAGTGCGTACACGGTACGGGACTCTGTGCGCAAATAGCGTACGAAGTACGTAGCGTGAGCTAGCGACCGCAGCAGCTCCATGGTAAAGGTGTGTTTAAAGGTATAGCTTTGTGTTGAAAGGTAATATTGACATTATCACCACATTCGCCACATGTGAGGAGTGATTAAATGTACTAACCCGTACAAGTCAGTTAGTTACCCCCTTGTCATGGGCATTAAGATGGCGAGATTGTGCTTTACGTAAACATCTATCAATGACCTTTAGTAAGTACCCTCTATCAACAAATCATTGTTTCATTTCATCCAATTGAACCGCTGCGGCGTCACTCGAAGAGTTGGTCCGTAATACCCATAGAAACTGTGCGCAAAATCTTTAAAGATATATTTCTTCTCTTAAGTTGCCATAAATAAGTTGGCATAGGCTAGTGCAAAGTTAGAACCTATCACCATTCCAGTAATTTGAGCATAATAATCAGAACCATACATAAAGTGATTATTATGCAAAATTATATCAACAAGTGTAGTAATAAATTCAACTGGTGGGTGAGTATGTGTAGAAGCACTCAAATGGTGTCTAATCGCATCAATACCACCAAAGTGTGGGATCACACTATCTAAGGATTGTATGTCCATAGTCACTAACCAAGTGTCAGATGATGTGAACACAAAATTCTTAATTTTATTTAAAAATCACCGGTGTCATGAATATAACTCTCTGTTTGTTGAAACAATGGTTGCAAAAACTGATCCACATAAATAGCTAGTGGCTGTAATAGAGAGTCCCAGGCCGAAATGATAGGCCGGCCAGGGGTGACTTCATGTCTTTTGTGGATCTTGGTCAGGGTATAAATAATGGGCATGACAGGATGGTCTACTGAAAGATAATTGGCAATATCTGAGTCAATCCAACCAGCTGCCAAACCCATTTCAATGGTGTTTTCAATCAATCGCTTAGTGGACACAGTTGGATTAAATTCCAATTTAGTATATGTGGTGGTATCGGCAAGTTGGCATTTAATTTCTGTATCATACTGATGCCAATATTGAACCACCACTGCCCCGCCTCTATGGGCAGGGCAAATTAATATGTATTAATTCTGTTTAAGTGAACAAGCCAGCTCCCAGTTGTTTTTGCCTCACATTCACAGGAAGTGGAGGGTGGAACATATTCTATGGGGGCCACATCATCCAGATGCATACCTACACTGCTAAGCGATTACCATAGCACCCGCAGCAGCCAGCAATGACAAATTCTGGTCACATGGTGTGTTCCACAGCGCTCCGTGGAGCGCAAATAGGAAACCTACACAGCCAGTCACCGCCCTCAGGAAATGTCTCTATGTTTACAATGCACTCCATAGGACTCTATGGAGCGGCAACAGGAAGCCAATAGCTGTGATCTTCATCACAATATAAAACACATATTATCAACATTGTTGATTACCACCATAACACAACAGTAATATAGATGGAATATAGAATTTTCTGAGTTACCAGCCGAAACATCTATAGACCTATATCATAAACTATTAAGGTTGAGAAAACGTGAAACTGACCTTTTATTACAAGTCCAGTTATTGAGCGAGTATCACCGCTCAAAGTAGATACCCCTGAATTGATAATATCAAAAACCAGGTTGATACATACCGTTAAGAATTACTCTCATTCAAAGGAAAAAAACTTGAGACAGTAAATAATGATTAGAAATCACATTCTGTATATAGGTGGTTGATAGGTAACTCTTCTGATGGGCGCAGTAGACGCCCACCGGGATTTTGGAGATACAGAGATCACTCACAATTGGATATCTCAACTGCACACTCCTCCTCTGAAGGTGAAACCTCTGATTCTACTGATACTAGGGGTGATAGTGGCTCTTTTTTAGTTCCCAGATTACAAACATATCCCCCTTTCCAATGCGGAAACGTATCAGGAACCATCAGAGGAGAGGAGGCACATGGTGTAAGAAGAAGAGGCAGACGGCCCAAGAGATGAACCTTGTATTTAACCTCTCTTCATATTGCCTTTCTACAGCTAAAACTGAACTTCGTTATTTAGGTCTCTCATACTGTATATTCCTACTACTAAATATGATCCCTTTGATTCAATGGTGGACAATTATTTGTTTGGGAGGAAACTTCATCTTCGTGAATATTTTGGTAAATCACAGAGTGTCACAGCTCCTAATAAATGTCTTACACCTAGTCGCTTTGATCCATTATCAAATAATACAAGTATCAAATCCTACTTACTTACACGCTACTGAATATGAGAAACAGCCATGTTAATATAAAACCCAAATATTATAATTTGTTGTTGGATCAAAGACAGGCCTTCAGTTCACTTAAACAGAATGAATCCATAGTCATTCGCCCTGCCGATAAAGGCGGGGCGGTGGTGGTTCAAGAATGGCAACAGTATGATACAGAAATTAAACGCCAACTTGCCGATACCACCACATATACTAAATTGGAATTTAATCCAACTGTGTCCACTAAGCGATTGATTGATAACACCATTGAAATGGGTTTGGCCGCTGGTTGGATTGACTCAGATATTGCCAATTATTTTACAGCAGACTATCCTGCATGCCCATTATTTATACCCTGACCAAGATTCACAAAAGACTTGAAGACCCCCCTGGCCGACCTATCATTTCGGCCTGGGGCTCTCTATTTACAGCCACTAGCTATTTATGTGGATCAGTTTTTGCAACCATTGGTTCAACCAACAGAGAGTTATATTTGCGACACCAGTAATTTTCTAAATAAAATTAAGAATTTTGTGTTCACATTATTTGACACTTGGTTAGTGACTATGGACATACAATTCTTATATACTGTGATCCCACACCTAGGTGGTATTGATGCGATTAGACACCATTTGAGTACTTCTACGAATACTCACCCACCAGTTGAATTTATTACTACACTTGTTGATATCATTTCGCGTAATAATCACTTTATGGTTCTGATTATTACGCTCAAATTACCGGAACGGTGATGGGTTCTAACCTTTCGCCAGCCTACACCAACTTATTTATGGTGACTTACGAGAAGAAATATATCTTTAATGACTTTGCACCTTTTCTTTCTTTCTTTATACTTTAGATTTATTGATGATGTTTTCTTGGTATTGTCTGGCACCAGGGACAGTTTTGTAGATATGATTAATTATCTCAATAGTCTATGTGATCCTATACGTTTTACTATATTGAGCAGCAACAGATTGATTTTTTGGACGTTACTATTTTTAAACAAGGTGATAGATTTGGTTACACCTTGTATCGTAAACCCACCAATCGCAATACCATATTACATGCGAACAGTCAACACCTAGTGGGACTTAAAGAAAGTCTGACGATATCTCAGTTCCTACGGGTATTACGGACCAACTCTTCGAGTGACGCCGCAGCTGTTCAATTGGATGAAATGAAACAATGATTTGTTGATAGTGGGTACTCACTGAAGGTCGTTGATAGATGTTTACGTAAAGCACAATCTCGCCATCTTAATGCCCATGACAAGACAAGGTGGTAATTAACTGACTTGTACAGGTTAGTACATTTAATCACTCCTCACATGTGGCGAATGTGGCATATAAGAAATATTGGTCACTAATAACTTCTGACACAACACTTCATTTACGTGGTAGTCCACCATTGAGCAATTGAGGAGGTGCCCCCTCAGGTCTGGGAGCGCAGCAGCAACCTACTCCATTGTCTCCAGTACTTCCGCCAGTGAGGAGTGTGTTAAATAAATGTTTGGTTACAGATATAAACAAAAAATTTATTAAAATAAATTCAAGTAATTATGTACTGTATATAAATAAAAATACAAATATTAAATACTATGCAAAATAAAAAACAATAAAATGTAATTAAAATGCTGGGCATTGGTATAGCAGCAATGAGGGACAAACACTATATGAACAAAAGTATTCGGATGCCTGACCATTACACCAACAGAGACTGTAATGACATTGTATTTAAATACAAATACTTTAATATGGAGTTTGTCCCCCTTTTGCAGCTATAACAGCTTCCACTCTTCTTGGAAGGCTTTCCACAAGATTTTGGAGTGTATGGGAATATGTGCTCAATCTCATTCATTCTGTAGAGCACTTATGAGGTCACGCATTGATGCAGGACGAGAAGGCCTGGCTCGCAATCTCTGTTCCAGTTCATCCCAAAGGGGCTTGATAGGGTTGAGGTCAGGGCTCTGTGCGGGCCAGTCAAGTTCTTCCACACTGAACTCATCAAACCATGTCTTTACAGTCTTTGCTTTGTGCACTAGGGCACAGTTATGTTGGAATAGAAAAGGGTCTTCCTCAAACTGTTGCCACAAAGTTGGAAGCTTAGCATTGTCCAAAATGTCTTGGTATGCTGAAGCATTAAGGTTGACCTTCACTGGAGATAAGGGGCCTAGCCCAAACCCTGAAAACCAGCCCCATACCATTTTCTCTTCTCCACCAAATTCCACAGTGGGCATAATGGAGTCAGGCAGATAATGTTCTCCTGGCACCCGCAAAACCCGGGCTCGCCCATCTGACTGCCAAACAGAGA
This sequence comes from Pseudophryne corroboree, assembly GCF_028390025.1. Lineage (NCBI taxonomy): Eukaryota > Metazoa > Chordata > Amphibia > Anura > Myobatrachidae > Pseudophryne > Pseudophryne corroboree. Next base: position 727,404,290 of record NC_086448.1, on the reverse strand, counting down.
AGCGTGATTTGTCTCTCCACAGAACACATTTCCACTACTAGCCAGTGTCTGTGTACTTTACAATACTCCATCCGACAGTTGGCATTGGACTTAACTATGCTCGGCCATGGAAACCCATTCCATTAAACTCCCGCTGCACAGTTTTTGTGCTTACATTAATGCCTGTGGAAGTTGAAACCCTTCAGCCATGGAATCAGCAGAGCATTGGCGACTTTTGCGCACCATGTGCCGTAGCAGTCATTGACACTGCTCTGTGGTTTTACATGGTCTTCTGCAATGTGGCTGAGTTGCTGTTGATCCTAAATGCTTCCACTTTCTAATACTATCACATACAGTACTCTCAGCAACACTATATTATGCACTCCCCATAATTCCCCTAACACCCTATTAAGTCCCCACAGCAATTCCCGACACCATATTGCAACCCACTTTTATGCCCCTGTCACCATATTATGCCCAACACAGTAATGCCACTGACATCATATTATGCCCCCACAGTAATGCCCCTGTCATGATACTATACCCCACAGCTAGGCCCCTGTCACCAATATATTATGCCCACATAGTAAAACTGCCCCAATGCACATTATATGCTCTCAGGGGTTCTGCTTGTTGTCAGAGATTTTGATCATTGTCAGGAATTTTGCTCGTGGTCAGGGGAACCCCTCTCCGGCCAACGCCACGGGTCCGCAGTCCCAATGGGGTCCGTTGTACACGCCTGCCCCCTTCAACATTTTGAAAATGTCCCTCCCAAAATGGACATTTTTTATACTTCCAGCCAGGGCCCTATCAGCAGCGGAGGCAGCGGACTGCCCGGGCCCTGGACAGTTATGCCCCCAGCACCCCCCTGACGGCAGCCCTGCTTACATTTGACTGTGGAATATCCAACAGTGATGAAATTTCATGAACCGTCTTATTGCAAAGGTGGCATCCTATCACAATACCACCCTTGACGTCACTGAGCTCTTTAAAACGACCCATTTTGTATAACAAATGTTTGCAAATGGAGACTGCATGGCTTGGTGCTTGATTTTATACACCTGTGGCAACGGGTCTGATTGAAACACCTGAATTCAATAATTAACAGGTGTGGGCAAATACTTTTGTCCATATAGTGTATGTTCCCACTCTATAGGAAACTCACTAAACTCTAGGGATGTGTCCCATGTAGATGTGTAAATAATCTTCCGAATGCACTTACATGAACACGATGTTCAACTTTACATTATAAAGTTGCTCCTCATTGTTATTTATTTAGTACAGGTTGAGTATCCCTTATCCAAAATGCTTGGGACCATAGGTATTTTGGATATGGGATTTTTCCGTATTTTGGAATAATTGCATACCATATTGAGATATCATGGTGTTGGGACCTAAATCTAAGCACAGAATGCATTTATGTTACATATACACCTTATACACACAGCCTGAAGGTCATTTTAGCCAATATTTTTTGTAACTTTGTGCATTAAACAAAGTGTGTCTACATTCACACAATTCATTTATGTTTCATATACACCTTATACACACAGCCTGAAGGTCATTTAATACAATATTTTTAATAACTTTGTGTATTAAACAAAGTTTGTGTACATTGAGCCATCAAAAAACAAAGATTTCACTATCTCACTCTCACTAAAAAAAAGTCTGTATTTCGGAATATTCCGTATTTCTGAATATTTGGATATGGGATACTCAATCTGTATTTGGAAATAATAAGTCATACTTTCAGCCTGGAGAGACAGAGTAGTTGCTACTTAAATTAGATTTATGAGTCCCAGTTGGCCAAATCATGGCAAATAAATACAGTTTGATGAATCGCAGAAGAAATATAATCCCTCTGGAATTTATTAAATATACTGGAAGGTGATGCTCTTTCTACACTAGTAAAAAGGATTATACAAGTCTTCCTCTGTTACCTCTTTTATAAGCTGCTTTATTGTTAATTATTCAAATACAGCTTTACTATCTACAGCAGGGCACAATGATGGTGGATTACAGTATATTTCACCATTATCAGGTTGACTGAAGACATTTTAGACCCCCAGAGAGACATTTTCAGGATTTTAATATACAAAAGTACATTTCTTATTATTCTAGTAGCAGACTTTGAATTATTTATCCTTTCTAAACTACTGAAACCAAAAATTAGTTGTATGCTATATGTAAAACAGATGGATAAAATTAGTGTAGGTTTTAAAAGTCTAGACCAGGCGTGTCCAAACTGCGGCCCTCCAGCTGTTGTGAAACTACATATCCCAGCATGCCCTGACACAGTTTTGCTGTCAGAGAATGCTAAAGCTGTGTCAGGGCATGCTGGGATATGTAGTTTCTCAACAACTGGAGGGCCGCAGTTTGGACATGCCTGGACTAGACCTTCCAGAATACATTAATACCATACTGTAACATGTGTCCGGAACAAACCATGTTGCCTTGCAAGGAGATTCAAATACAATTGGCGGTTCTATAATGGGTTCCAGGGGGGCCCACACCACACACACTGCAGCAATGTTTTAATACTTACCTTTCCAGAGTGCCGCGTTGGCGCTGCAGCAAAACATGGCTGCCATGCATGTGCAATAGTGAAATTAGTCTCCGGAACATGGCGGGTGCCATGATTCAAGAGACCTGCACATATGCAGTAGACTCCGGAACATTGCCTGAGGCTACTGAGCCATGGAGAGGAGGGGGCTCACACAGGGCCCCCTCCTCTGTTAAAACACCCCTTGCAAATACATTTAGATTTTTTTCTGTAAATACTGGCTGCTTTTTCATGTAGCCCACAAATGTTAGACAGCTTTATTTTTACACTGCAATTTAGATTTGAATTTGAACACACCCCACCCAAATCTTAATCTCTCTGCACATGTTACATCTGCCCCACCTGCAGTGCAACATGGTTTTGCCCAGTTGCTTGCATTTTTGCTGTACTTACAAACGTGAATGAGGCCTATGTGTGGATCCCACAACATGTTTGAAAAACATATTTACATGTTACATGTAAAATGTACACAAATCTACACATTGTTTAAAATACTGAAGCCTACAATCCACAAAAAAGTTCCAAAAGTAATCTCAAGGCTTTCCTAATCGAAATTCAAAACAGAAATCTATCCCTGTATCCCCCCTCCCTCCCCCCACCCCCAGTTTTATGATGTAGGTACTCGCTGCTCGAGACAATTCTATTTGGGTAGGCGTCAAGACCCTTCACCTCTCACAACGTACATTAGCTTGCTCCGATGGTTCGGGTATTATCCATGAATATTAAGGGGCTGAATTCCCCTAATAAGCGTAGACTGGCTCTGGGTTATTTTACTAAGAATAAAGCTGATATTGTTGCCCTGCAGGAGACACACTTTTCATCTATTGCACCCCCTATTTTCAAAGATCGCAGATTCCCTCTAGGTTATTTCGCCAATGGCCCTTTTAAGAGGAACGGTGTGGCCATATTATTTAGAGACTCCATCTCCTTCACTCTACACTCTCAGATAGCGGATAAAAACGGCCGGTATCTTATACTGAGCGGCCTTTTAAACGAAAAACCAGTAACTCTGGTCTCGGCATATGCCCCGAACTCACACCAAGTTGCCTTTATCCGAAAGTTATGTGTAACTATTCATAAGATTCGCAAGGGCTCCCTTTTGCTCATGGGGGATTTTAATTTAGTCCTTGACCCTAAGCTGGACAGGTCTCCCAGGACCTCTCCCGCCACTTCAGTCCCCCCCAACGCCCTTCCTTAGCCTTTCGTAACCTTTTGGCTGAATTTGATCTCTATGACATTTGGCGAGGGCAAAACCCCACAGGACGGGAGTACACCTATTATTCCCCTGTCCACAACTCTTACTCCCGTATTGATTTTATATTTTCGGACAAATGGACCCTCCAGTTCGCCAGATCATTAGATATTCTCCCTATAACTTGGTCAGACCACGCCCCGCTGATTCTTAAATGGAGTGTAGCTAGCCAACACTGCCCCCCCCGTCCTTGGAGACTCTCTCCCCATTTGCTGTCCAACCCAGTTTAAAAAAAAATCATAGCTGACAGTATATCATCCTATTTGGAGTTTAATTCTCCTTCAGACACCTCCACCCTGAACTTCTGGTGCGCACTTAAAGCTGTCATCCGGGGAGCGGCGATTCAGGCGGGAGCACAGCTCAAGAAACTTAATCTACAACGCCAGACCGATTTGGAACTCAAACTGAAGGACTTAGAGGACGAAAACCAATCTAGACCTACGAAATCTTTACAGAAGCAGTAAGTAGATATTAGGTCCCAACTTCAGACAATGCTAATGGCGCGCACCCAGGCTTCACTAAATAGGATACGTCAGAAGTTTTATCTAGCGGGGAACAGGCCGGGGAAAATGCTTGCCCGGAAGCTTAGGGCTTAGCCGGCTAGGAATAGAATCAAGCTCATTATATCCTCCACAGGCACCAAAATTTCTAACCCGAGGGAGATAGCGAATCAGTTTGCCAACTTCTACTCCCATCTCTATAACCTCTCGGCAGATCCTGACACCCCACAACCTACCCCTTCCTCTATCAACTCCTTCTTAGCGGATTTAACCCTCCCAAATATTTCAGACGATCAATTAGCATTGCTGAATGCCCCATGGTCCTTATCAGAAACCCTCCAAGTGATCAAGTCCCTCCCTCAGGGTAAGGCACCGGGCCCGGATGGCTTTATTAATGACTTTTATGTTTCGTTCCAGGACCTTCTAGCTCCCTCTTTAGTGGCGGTCTACACCGATATTACCTCGCAGGGCACCCTCCCTCAGGAGATGCTCGAGGCGCGTATTGTCACGATCCCTAAACCGGGCAAAGATGTGACCTCTTGCCAAAATTATCGTCCCATTGCGTTACTGAATGGGGATATTAAAATATACGCTAAATTAATAGCCTCTCGGCTGAACGCCCTCCTCCCCTCCCTGATACATCCGGACCAAGTTGGTTTTATCCCGGGAAGACAGGCGTCCGATAATACACGCCGGGTCTTTAATCTTGTTGATTCCCTAACCCCTGAGCAAGGTCTCCTTCTGCTATCTTTGGATGCAGAGAAGGCCTTTGATCGTTTAAACTGGTCTTATATGCGAGAAGTCCTAGTCAAATTTGGCCTGCGCGATCGCATCCTCTCCTCGATATTAGCCCTGTATAGCTCCCCGACGGCCCGGGTATTTAGTAATGGTTTTTTATCTCGCCCTTTTCCAATCTATAATGGCACCCACCAGGGCTGCCCCCTCTCCCCTCTCATATTCGTACTAGCCATTGAACCACTGGCAGCTAGGCTACGAGCGGACCCACAGTTCCCTGGACTGCGATTAGGCACCACGTCGCATAAACTATGTCTGTTCGCAGACGATGTTCTCTTATTCGTAACAGACCCAGCCACAACTCTCCCCCATCTGCATACTGTTTTAGATAGCTACTCTGCAGCATCGTATTATAAACTAAATGCCTCTAAGACGGATGCTCTGCCCATTAACCTCTCTAACTCCTTGCCCCTATTACGCACTAAGTAACCGTATAACTGGAAAACATCCTCGATACGATACCTGGGTATTCTCATTCCCCCATCTACCTCCTCTGTATTTGATGTCAATCTCCCTCCTCTGCTGTCCTCCCTCCAGATGTTCACCAAATCATGGCTCAACTATGAAGTTTCTTGGTTGGGCCGTCTGGCCGCCTTTAAAATGTCGCTGCTCCCTAAGGTAATGTTCTTGTTCCGAACTATCCCTTTTATCTTCCCTAAAAAGTACTTAGATAAGGCCACTACAATCCTAACTAACTATATATGGTCTTCGCGCCCGCCTAAACTTGCTCGCGCGAGGATGTCTCTACCAAGGAGAGCCGGTGGCCTAGATATGCCCAATTTATCACTGTACCAAGAGGCCTCCCTTCTTGCCCAGATTAAAGAATTCTACAAAGATATATGTCCGGAGTGGACGTGTCTGGAGGAGGCAGCCTGCCCCCGTTTTCCCTTGAAGGATCTTTTTTGGATTCCTAGGCCCCTTCGCCCGCAGTGCTTAAATATCCTCCCCTCTACCCGTGCCACACTCCAGATTTGGGACAAATTGACTGCGGCCATATCCCCTTCCTGTCATAATCTCTCTCTGATTTCACTACAAACGGTAGCCGCTCTAGTCCCTAATCTTGGCCTGGCGGGCTGGAGGTCCAGAGGGATGGAGGTCCTGGGAGACTTGTTTAATGGGTCCGTATTCGCCTCTTTTTCTGATATCCAGAGACGCTTCTCTCTACCAGACACTGAGAGGCTTCGATATTATCAAATACAGCACTGGTGGACTAGCCTCCACCTCTCCCCCTCGCCCTACCATCACATGATATCCTGCAAGTCACAGGCCGATTTTCTAACGCTACTTCCAGAGGGGAGATTTCCTTCTGGTATAAAACATTACTCTCACTACTCCCTGTTTCTAAATCTAGAGCCCAAGTCAGGTGGGAGGCGGATGTGGGATGTGTTCTCCAAGATTCTCAGTGGCAACACATTTTTATGTCATCCTTCACTATGTCTAAATGCCTGAATCACTCCGAAATGCACGTTAAGCTACTCCACAGACTGTACCTCACACCGGAAAGGCTACATACGATCTGGCCGGCATGTTCAAAGTTTTGTTGGTGCCTTTGCGGAGAGGTTGGCCACCTCTTCCATATTTTTTGGTCTTGCCCCCATATCCAAGGGTACTGGACAGAAGTATTTGGCCTTATCAACAAAGTCCTGAACCTCGACCTCTCCCCGCTTATAGCTCTATTGAATATATACCCGCGAAGCATGGGGGTACATCTACATTATGTCCTAGGCCACATCTGCCTCGCTGCACGTGCGGCTTTAGCCCAAAACTGGAAACAACCCACACCACCTCCAGTGTTGAAGGTGATACACAAAATACAGCTGCACTTCTTGATGGAGACTGAACACATCCCATACTCCTTCACTGCCAAATCTCCATTTGTGCGCTGGATGCCTTGGCATCTATTTACCACGGAGGGTGAGGGTGCTGCATTGATACTACGTCCCCGAACCCCTGTACAATCACCCCCCAGCACATCGGCTGATGTGGCCCCCTCCCCCCCCCTAAAACAGCAAGGACCTCCTATTTGTGATATATTTACTTCAAGCCCATTGCCGTCCTGCCACCTCCATTAATTATTTTTTGTTTGCCTTACAATGTATTGGTGTGATCGACTTTGAATTGTCTGCATATGTCTGTTAAAGCGCTTTCTTACGTGCGTATGTACCTACTTCCCCCTCCCTTCCTTTTTCCTTTTTGTACCCCTGTTTGCAATGCAAAAAATTTCAATAAAAACTATTGATGGAAAAAAAACAACTGAAATCTATAGTTTAAACAAGAAGCGACTGATGCTAAATTGAACATTCTCTGCTTTGTAGAGTGTATCTTGCTTGTTTTCACACTACAGGTTGAGTATCGCTTATCCAAAATGCTTGGGACCAGAGGTATTTTGGATATCGGATTTTTCCATATTTTGGAATAATTGCATCCCATAATGAGATATCATGGTGATGGGACCTAAATCTAGGCACAGAATGCATTTATGTTTCATATATACCTTATACCCTGTATACACAGCTCGAAGGTCAGTAAATACAATATTTTTAATAACTTTGTGTATTAAACAAAGTTTGTGTACATTGAACCATCAGAAAACAAAGGTTTCACTATCTCAGTCTCACTCAAAAAAGTCAGTATTTCGAAATATTTCGTATTTCGAAATATTTGGATATGGGATACTCAACCTGTACTACGTCGCCAAGCGGACACAGGTATGGATGATATAGCGTCACATGCATATCAATGACATCTCCAATTGTGACTGAATGGGCATAACTGGATTGTGACAGGCTGCTCTCACATAGACAATGTTCCCTTAGGGCGTACTGAGGGAACTGCGGGCAATGCAGAGTTAACTGGAAGTGTAACTGCGCCTGTTTTCAGACGAGTCTTTTGCTCCTAGTACAGAGCTGGTGCAGGTGCTCACTGATAATGGTGACCAGTATCAAACCAATTGACAGATAGGGTCGATCTTGCCACATAGATGCTATAACTGTGCATATGGGCATTGTGACAAGAACACTGGGATAGTGTTTGAGGGCAGGTATATTTGTCCCAGGTTCTTGTCTTACATGTTTTAGAAAATGTTAACTTCTAGGAAAAATGCTTTTTGTTTTGTCTGAACCTTTTCAGTTTGCTGTAAAAGCTGGGTAAAGGCTCTGAGAGAGAGATAAGGCGAGTTCTAGACATTGGGCCCAGTTCGGGTCTTTGGCCTCACAGAGGGCTAATCAGGGTTTCAGCTGTGTAAGAGTGATATAGTGCTTCTAACCTGATTAGTATGGGCAGACTGCCTGGGAAGGCTGCAGGATCTGTGTGTGAGAGACACGCTTTCTGATGCAAGTAAGCTATACAGTATGTACTGAAGAACTCTGTGTTTTGTTTAGTGACAGTTAGGAACATCTTATGTTTAGTTAGTGCCGGACAGGCAAGGTATTTTTATTTTGGGGTTTGTTTTATTTTCTGTTTCAATAAAACTGGCCGGGGTCAGTTGTACCAGAAACTGGACTTGTGTTGTTCCTCAGCTGCTGCGTCCTGCCATATTCCCCAGGAAAAGGCACCTTGCACCCCTACAGTGTTACAGCATATATATATATATATATATATATATATATATATATTCTCTAACGTCCTAGTGGATGCTGGGAACTCCGAAAGGACCATGGGGAATAGCGGCTCCGCAGGAGACTGGGCACAACTAAAAGAAAGCTTTTAGACTACCTGGTGTGCACTGGCTCCTCCCACTATGACCCTCCTCCAAGCCTCAGTTAGATTTCTGTGCCCGGCTGAGCTGGATGCACACTAGGGGCTCTCCTGAGCTCCTAGAAAGAAAGTTTATTTTAGGTTTTTTATTTTACAGTGAGACCTGCTGGCAACAGGCTCACTGCATCGAGGGACTAAGGGGAGAAGAAGCGAACCTACCTGCTTGCAGCTAGCTTGGGCTTCTTAGGCTACTGGACACCATTAGCTCCAGAGGGATCGACCGCATGGAACTGGCCTTGGTGTTCGTTCCCGGAGCCGCGCCGCCGTCCCCCTTACAGAGCCAGAAGCAAGAAGAGGTCCGGAAAATCGGCGGCAGAAGACATCAGTCTTCACCAAGGTAGCACACAGCACTGCAGCTGTGCGCCATTGCTCCTCATGCACACTTCACACTCACTGAGGGTGCAGGGCGCTGGGGGGGGGGGCGCCCTGAGCAGCAATAAAAACACCTTGGCTGGCAAATATATCACAATATATAGCCCCAGAGGCTATATATGTGATAAATACCCCTGCCAGAATCCATAAAAAAGCGGGAGAAAAGTCAGCGAAAAAGGGGCGGAGCTATCTCCCTCAGCACACTGGCACCATTTTCTCTTCACAGTGCAGCTGGAAGACAGCTCCCCAGGCTCTCCCCTGTAGTTTGCAGGCTCAAAGGGTTAAAAAGAGAGGGGGGGGGGGCACTAAATTTAGGCGCAATATTGTATATACAAGCAGCTATTGGGAAAAATTCACTCAATATAGTGTTAATCCCTAAATTATATAGCGCTCTGGTGGGTGCTGGCATACTCTCTCTCTGTCTCCCCAAAGGGCTGTGTGGGGTCCTGTCCTCAGTCAGAGCATTCCCTGTGTGTGTGCGGTGTGTCGGTACGGCTGTGTCGACACGTTTGATGAGGAGGCTTATGTGGTGGCAGAGCAGATGCCGATAAATGTGATGTCGCCCCCTGTGGGGCCGACACCAGAGTGGATGGATAGGTGGAAGGTATAAACCGACAGTGTCAACTCCTTACATAAAAGGCTGGATGACGTAACAGCTATGGGACAGCCGGCTTCTCAGCCCGCGCCTGCCCAGGCGTCTCAAAGGCCATCAGGGGCTCAAAAACGCCCGCTCCCTCAGATGGCAGACACAGATGTCGACACGGAGTCTGACTCCAGTGTCGAGTGTCGACGAGGTTGAGACATATACACAATCCACTAGGAACATCTGTTACATGATCCCGGCAATAAAAAATGTGTTACACATTTCTGACATTAACCCAAGTACCACTAAAAAAGGGTTTTATGTTTGGGGAGAAAAAGCAGGCAGTGTTTTGTTCCCCCATCAAATGAGTGAATGAAGTGTGAAAAAGCGTGGGTTCCCCCGATAAGAAACTGGTAATTTCTAAAAAGTTACTGATGGCGTACCCTTTCCCGCCAGAGGATAAATTACGCTGGGAGATATCCCCTAGGGTGGATAAGGCGCTCACACGTTTGTCAAAAAAGGTGGCACTGCCGTCTTAGGATACGGCCACTTTGAAGGTACCTGCTGATAAAAAGCATAAAAAGCAGGAGGCTATCCTGAAGTCTGTATTTACACACTCAGGTACTAGATTGAGACCTGCAGATAGTGCTGCTGCAGCGTGGTCTGTAACCCTGTCAAACAGGGATACTATTTTGCGAACATAAGACGTCGTCTTATATATGAGGGATACACAGAGGGATATTTTGCCGGCTGGCATCCAGAATTAATGCAATGTCCATTCTGTCAGGAGGGTATTAGAGACCCGACACTGGACAGGTGATGCTGACTTTAAAAGGCACATCGAGCCTTATAAGGGTGAGGAATTGTTTGGGGGTGGTCTCTGGGACCTCGTATCCACAGCAACAGCTGGGAAGAAATTTTTTTTACCTCAGGTTTCCTCACAGCCTAAGAAAGCACTGTATTATCAGGTACAGTCCTTTCGGCTTCAGAAAAGCAAGCGGGTAAAAGGCGCTTCCTTTCTGCACAGAGACGAGGGAAGAGGGAAAAAGCTGCACCAGTCAGCCAGTTCCCAGAATCAAAATTCTTCCCCCGCTTCCTCTGAATCCACCGCATGACGCGGGGGCTCCACAGGCGTAGCCAGGTACGGTGGGGGGCCGCCTCAAAAATTTCAGCGATCAGTGGGCTCGCTCACGGGTGGATCCCTGGATCCTTCAAGTAGTATCTCAGGGGTACAAGCTGGAATTCGAGGCGTCTCCCCCCCGCCGTTTCCTCAAATCTGCCTTGCCGACAACTCCCTCAGGCAGGGAGGCTGTGCTAGAGGCAATTCACAAGCTGTATTCCCAGCAGGTGATAGTCAAGGTGCCCCTACTTCAACAAGGACGGGGTTACTATTCCACACTGTTTGTGGTACTGAAACCGGACGGTTCGGTGAGACCCATTTTAAATTTGAAATCCTTGAACACATACATAAAAAAATTCAAGTTCAAGATGGAATCGCTCAGGGCGGTTATTGCAAGCCTGGAGGAGGGGGATTACATGGTATCCCTGGACATTAAGGAGGCTTACCTACATGTCCCCATTTACCATCCTCACCAGGAGTACCTCAGATTTGTGGTACAGGATTGCCATTACCAATTCCAAACACTGCCGTTTGGACTGTCCACGGCACCGAGGGTCTTTACCAAGGTAATGGCAGAAATGATGATACTCCTTCGAAAAAGGGAGTTTTAATTATCCCGTACTTGGACGATCTCCTTATAAAGGCGAGGTCCAAGGAGCAGTTGTTGGTCGGAGTAGCACTATCTCGGGAAGTGCTACAACAGCACGGATGGATTCTATACATTCCAAAGTCACAGCTGGTTCCTACCACACGCCTACTGTTCCTGGGGATGGTTCTGGACACAGAACAGAAAAAAGTGTTTCTCCCGCAGTAGAAAGCCAAGGAGCTGTCATCTCTAGTCAGAGACCTCCTGAAACCAAAACAGGTATCGGTGCATCACTGCACACGAGTCCTGGGAAAAATGTTAGCTTCTTACGAAGCAAAATTCCATTCGGCAGGTTCCATGCAAGAACCTTTCAGTGGGACCTCTTGGACAAGTGGTCGGGATCGCATCTTCAGATGCATCGGCTGATAACCCTGTCTCCAAGGACCAGGGTATCTCTACTGTGGTGGCTGCAGAGTGCTCATCTTCAAGAGGGCCGCAGATTCGGCATACAGGACTGGGTCCTGGTAACCACGGATGCCAGCCTTCGAGGCTGGGGGGCAGTCACACAGGGAAGAAATTTCCAAGGACTTTGGTCAAGTCAGGAGTCGTCCCTACACATAAATATTCTGGAACTGAGGGCCATTTACAATGCCCTAAGTCTGGCAAGGCCTCTGCTTCAAAACCAGCCGGTACTGATCCAATCAGACAACATCACGGCAGTCGCCCATGTAAACCGACAGGGCGGCACAAGAAGCAGGATGGCGATGGCAGAAGCCACAAGGATTCTCCGATGGGCGGAAAATCACGTCTTAGCACTGTCAGCAGTGTTCATTCCGGGAGTGGACAACTGGGAAGCAGACTTCCTCAGCAGACACGACCTACACCCGGGAGAGTGGGGACTTCATCCAGAAGTCTTCCAACTGTTGGTAAACCGTTGGGAAAGGCCACAGGTGGACATGATGGCGTCCCGCCTAAACAAAAAAACTAGATATTGCGCCAGGTCAAGGGACCCTCAGGCAATAGCTGTGGACGCTCTAGTGACACCGTGGGTGTACCAGTCGGTTATGTATTCCCTCCTCTGCCTCTCATACCAAAGGTACTGAGAATAATAAGAAAACGAGGAGTAAGAACGATACTCGTGGTTCCGGATGGGCCAAGAAGAGCTTGGTACCCAGAACTTCAAGAAATGATATCAGAGGACCCATGGCCTCTACCGCTCAGACAGGATCTGCTACAGCAGGGGCCCTGTCTGTTCCAAGACTTACCGCGGCTGCGTTTGACGGCATGGCGGTTGAATTCCGGATCCTAAAGGAAAAGGGCATTCCGGAGGAAGTCATTCTTACGCTGATAAAAGCCAGGAAAGAAGTAACCGCAAACCATTATCACCGTATTTGTAGGGATGAGCGGGTTCGGTTCCTCTGAATCCGAACCCGCCCGAACTTTAGCTTTTTTCCACGGGTCCGAGCAGGCTCGGATCCTCCCGCCTTGCTCGGTTAACCCGAGCACGCCCGAACGTCATCATCCCGCTGTCGGATTCTCGCGAGACTCGGATTCTATATAAGGAGCCGCGCGTCGCCGCCATTTTCACACGTGCATTGAGAGTCATAGGGAGAGGACGTGGCTGGCGTCCTCTCCGTTTAAAGAAGAGAGAGACACTGTATTTTGGGGAGCATTATTAGGAGGAGTACTACTATACTGTATACTACTATACTACTTGCTGAAGTGATATTTATAGAGTCATAGGGAGAGGACGTGGCTGGCGTCCTCTCCGTTTAGAGAAGAGAGAGACACAGTATACTATTTTGGGGAGCATTATTAGGAGGAGTACTACTATACTGTATACTACTCTACTACTTGCTGAAGTGATATTTATAGAGTCATAGGGAGAGGACGTGGCTGGCGTCCTCTCCGTTTAGAGAAGAGAGAGACACAGTATTTTGGGGAGCATTATTAGGAGGAGTACTACTATACTGTATACTACTCAGACACAGTATTTTGGGGAGCATTATTAGGAGGAGTACTACTATACTGTATACTACTCTACTACTTGCTGAAGTGATATTTATAGAGTCATAGGGAGAGGACGTGGCTGGCGTCCTCTCCGTTTAGAGAAGAGAGAGACACAGTATTTTGGGGAGCATTATTAGGAGGAGTACTACTATACTGTATACTACTCAGACACAGTATTTTGGGGAGCATTATTAGGAGGAGTACTACTATACTGTATACTACTCTACTACTTGCTGAAGTGATATTTATAGAGTCATAGGGAGAGGACGTGGCTGGCGTCCTCTCCGTTTAGAGAAGAGAGAGACACAGTATTTTGGGGAGCATTATTAGGAGGAGTACTACTATACTGTATACTACTCTACTACTTGCTGAAGTGATATTTATAGAGTCATAGGGAGAGGACGTGGCTGGCGTCCTCTCCGTTTAGAGAAGAGAGAGACACAGTATTTTGGGGAGCATTATTAGGAGGAGTACTACTATACTGTATACTACTCTACTACTTGCTGAAGTGATATTTATAGAGTCATAGGGAGAGGAAGTGGCTGGCGTCCTCTCCGTTTAGAGAAGAGAGAGACACAGTATTTTGGGGAGCATTATTAGGAGGAGTACTACTATACTGTATACTACTATACTACTTGCTGAAGTGATATTATAGAGTCATAGGGGGAGAGGACGTGGCTGGCGTCCTCTCCGTTTAGAGAAGAGAGAGACACAGTATTTTGGGGAGCATTATTAGGAGGAGTACTACTATACTGTATACTACTATACTACTTGCTGAAGTGATATTTATAGAGTCATAGGGAGAGGACGTGGCTGGCGTCCTCTCCGTTTAGAGAAGAGAGAGACACAGTATACTATTTTGGGGAGCATTATTAGGAGGAGTACTACTATACTGTATACTACTCTACTACTTGCTGAAGTGATATTTATAGAGTCATAGGGAGAGGACGTGGCTGGCGTCCTCTCCGTTTAGAGAAGAGAGAGACACAGTATTTTGGGGAGCATAATTAGGAGGAGTACTACTATACTGTATACTACTCAGACACAGTATTTTGGGGAGCATTATTAGGAGGAGTACTACTATACTGTATACTACTCTACTACTTGCTGAAGTGATATTTATAGAGTCATAGGGAGAGGACGTGGCTGGCGTCCTCTCCGTTTAGAGAAGAGAGAGACACAGTATTTTGGGGAGCATTATTAGGAGGAGTACTACTATACTGTATACTACTCTACTACTTGCTGAAGTGATATTTATAGAGTCATAGGGAGAGGACGTGGCTGGCGTCCTCTCCGTTTAGAGAAGAGAGAGACACAGTATTTTGGGGAGCATTATTAGGAGGAGTACTACTATACTGTATACTACTCTACTACTTGCTGAAGTGATATTTATAGAGTCATAGGGAGAGGACGTGGCTGGCGTCCTCTCCGTTTAGAGAAGAGAGAGACACAGTATTTTGGGGAGCATTATTAGGAGGAGTACTACTATACTGTATACTACTATACTACTTGCTGAAGTGATATTATAGAGTCATAGGGGGAGAGGACGTGGCTGGCGTCCTCTCCGTTTAGAGAAGAGAGAGACACAGTATTTTGGGGAGCATTATTAGGAGGAGTACTACTATACTGTATACTACTCAGACACAGTATTTTGGGGAGCATTATTAGGAGGAGTACTACTATACTGTATACTACTCTACTACTTGCTGAAGTGATATTTATAGAGTCATAGGGAGAGGACGTGGCTGGCGTCCTCTCCGTTTAGAGAAGAGAGAGACACAGTATTTTGGGGAGCATTATTAGGAGGAGTACTACTATACTGTATACTACTCTACTACTTGCTGAAGTGATATTTATAGAGTCATAGGGAGAGGACGTGGCTGGCGTCCTCTCCGTTTAGAGAAGAGAGAGACACAGTATTTTGGGGAGCATTATTAGGAGGAGTACTACTATACTGTATACTACTATACTACTTGCTGAAGTGATATTTATAGATTAGATAGTGTGACTGTAAGTGTATTATATGACTTGTGGGGGAGACACTGACAGTGGGGAGCAGTTACAGTCTGAGAGCAGGACTCAGGAGTACATATAACGTACAGTGCACACTTTTGCTGCCAGAGTCAGTGCCACACTGCCATTGTTGTGACCACACTGACCACCAGTATAATAATATATTTTGTGATTGTCTGCTTAGGACTCGGAGTACTAGTTGCAAGTTGCAACGTGACCTGACCACCAGTTTAATAATCAATCACCACCAGTTTAATATATATATAATTGTATATAATATATATATAATATTGTATACCACCTACCCGTGGTTTTTTTTTTCTTTCTTCTTTGTACATACTACTATAGTATAGTAGCTTACTGTAGCAGTCTGCGGTGCTGCTGAGCTGACAGTGTCCAGCAGGTCCGTCATCAGTCATCATTACCAATACCTAATAAATATATTATCTACCTGTCCGGCTGCAGTACTAGTGATATTATATATACATACATATTGTGACAAGAACACTGGGATAGTGTTTGAGGGCAGGTATATTTGTCCCAGGTTCTTGTCTTACATGTTTTAGAAAATGTTAACTTCTAGGAAAAATGCTTTTTGTTTTGTCTGAACCTTTTCAGTTTGCTGTAAAAGCTGGGTAAAGGCTCTGAGAGAGAGATAAGGCGAGTTCTAGACATTGGGCCCAGTTCGGGTCTTTGGCCTCACAGAGGGCTAATCAGGGTTTCAGCTGTGTAAGTGTGTTATAGTGCTGCTAACCTGATTAGTATGGGCAGACTGCCTGGGAAGGCTGAGGGATCTGTGTGTGAGAGATACGCTTTCTGATGCAAGTAAGCTATACAGTATGTACTGAAGAACTCTGTGTTTTGTTTAGTGACAGTTAGGAATATCTTATGTTTAGTTAGTGCCGGACAGGCAAGGTATTTTTATTTTGGGGTTTGTTTTATTTTCTGTTTCAATAAAACTGGCCGGGGTCAGTTGTACCAGAAACTGGACTTGTGTTGTTCCTCAGCTGCTGCGTGCTACCATATTCCCCAGGAAAAGGCGCCTTGCACCCCTACAGTGTTACAACTTGGTGGAGAATGCGAGCAACCCCGTTCTGCGCATAAGTGAAAGCAGCAGCTTTGTGAGGCCTGCAGAAAACGGTGGTTTATGCAGATACAGCCCAGTGTGAAGTTACTGAGACTCACCCCTGAGGGTTTGATATATGTCTTGGGTGAAAGCAGCTACAAAGCCGCCTGAAAAATCTGTCGACATGGAGGATCTGCTTAAAGCCTTGCTGCAAGCTACAGCGGCTCAGCAGGAGGCCAACCGACAGCAGCAGATGGCAATGGAGGAAAATAGGAGACAGCAGCAGGTGGCTATTGACGAACTTTACCGGCAACAGCGTCAGGATAGAGAGGCCTTAACAGAAGTGGTGCAGAGCCTTGCAGCCCGGATTGGAGATGTGGCCGTCAGTGCTCCGACCAGCTCTAGTTCTATACGGGCCAGTCACTTCTTGCAGAAAATGACAGAGGCTGACGATGTGGAGGCCTACTTGACCACGTTTGAAAGGACTGCAGAGCGTGAGAACTGGCCAAAAGCACAGTGGGCCAGTCTGCTGGCACCTTTTCTGTCAGGTGAGCCCCAAAAAGCGTACTTTGATTTAAGCCCTGCTGAGGCTCGGGACTATGATAAACTAAAGACTGAGATCCTGACCCGCCTGGGAGTCACGCTGTCAGTACGAGCACAACGGGTGCACCGTTGGGTGTACGCCATGGAGAAGCCTCCGCGCTCTCAGATGCACGACCTTATTCAGCTAACAAAAAAATGGCTACAGCCAGAGACATTAACTGGTCCCCAGATGGTTGAAAGAGTCGTCATGGACCGCTACTTGAGATCTTTGCCCATGGTCCTGCGCAAGTGGGTGAGCCATGGAAACCCGGGTACTGCTGACCAATTAGTAGACATGGTAGAGCGGTATTTGGCAGCAGAGGAACTACTGATGACCACCCAGCAACCCATAGATCCTCGACAGCGCCCTTCAGTAAAGACTGGTAAGACTGTTCCGTGGGAAAACGTTGCTGGGCGGTTAAGAGAACGCAAGGCTGGAGAGACTGTAAACACTGGCCCTGGAGACAGGCCAATGGGGCTAGAATGGTCTATGTTGCCCAAATGGGTTGATAATCGTGTGGTTAAATGTTTTAGATGTGGTATGCCAGGTCATGTTGTTGCCAATTGCCCAGTCATGCAAGAACCCATGCAATGTGATGCTGCCTTTGAATGTCGCAGAATGTCTTTCTTTGCTAGGTTAGCCTGTACTGTGGTACCTTCACCTGAGCTGGAAAAACAAATGTGTGATGTGTTCTTAGAGGGTAACCGGGTAGAGGCCTTGCTAGATTCAGGAAGTTTAGTTACCCTCGTGAAAGCTGGGTTAGTGAACCCCTTAAAGGTCCAGCAAATACCTATTGGGGTAGCTTGCATACATGGGGATACCCAACATTATGCCACTGCTGAGGTGAATATAGAAACTTGTTGTGGGTCAGCAATGGTTAAAGTGGGACTGGTCCCTACCTTGGTGCATGAGGCCATAATAGGGAGGGATTTTCCTCATTTTTGGAAACTGTGGGAATCACGGTTATCAACAGATGTGAGAAGTAAAAAGCCAGTTGATAATACCGGTGATTTTATGGATGTACGTGGGTCTTCAGAACTTTCTGGCCCTTTGCCTTTTGCTAGTTTGGCTGGGGAAGTGACAGATGGGGAGTCCAGTGAGGACCCTCTTGCCGGGAACAGAGACATAGTAGTTAGAACTGAAAGCGTGCCTGACCTGGAGGTAAAGAAGGATCTGTTTGCGTCTGAACAGTTAAAGGATCCTACCTTAATAAAGGCTAGAGAGAATGTTAAGATTGTTAATGGGGAACCTGTGGTACCAGGTGACAGGGTTACGTATCCCCACATGGCCATCTGTAATGAGCTCTTGTAC
Source organism: Pseudophryne corroboree (assembly GCF_028390025.1). Lineage (NCBI taxonomy): Eukaryota > Metazoa > Chordata > Amphibia > Anura > Myobatrachidae > Pseudophryne > Pseudophryne corroboree. Next base: position 727,385,801 of record NC_086448.1, on the reverse strand, counting down.
CACATTGTCAAAAGGGGTGAGGATGTGGTAGAACAGCTGGTAGTTCCCCAGCCTTATCGGAGAACGGTACTAGATTTAGCTCATAGTCACGTTACCGCAGGACATTTAGGGGCAGAAAAAACCACTGAAAGAGTTTTACAAAGGTTCTTTTGGCCAGGGGTTTATAAAGAAGTGTCTGAATATTGTTCTTCCTGTCCTGAATGCCAGTATCATGCCCCTAGACCCCATTTCAGGAGCCCACTAGTTCCCATGCCTATTATAGAGGTCCCGTTTGACAGAATAGCCATGGATCTCGTGGGGCCCTTGTTAAAGTCTGCTCGGGGCCATCAGTATATCCTGGTAATTATGGACTATGCCACTCGATATCCTGAGGCTGTCCCTTTACGCACTATCACAACCAAGGCGATAGCTAAGGAGCTGGTGCAGGTATTTAGTAGAGTGGGAATACCAAAAGAAATTTTGACTGACCAAGGTACTCCATTTATGTCAAGGATCATGAAAGAATTGTGCAAGTTATTTAAGGTCACTCACCTCAGGACGTCCATCTACCATCCCCAAACTGACGGGTTGGTGGAAAGGTTTAATAAAACATTAAAAAGTATGTTAAAAAAGGTTGTTGAGAGAGATGGGAAAAACTGGGATTGTTTGTTGCCCTACTTGTTAATGGCCATCAGAGAAGTTCCTCAGTCCTCTACGGGGTTTTCTCCGTTTGATTTGTTGTATGGTAGACACCCCAGAGGGTTGTTGGATATTGCCAAAGAGACGTGGGAAGGACAGCCCACTCCTTATAGAAGCGTTATTGAGCATGTAACACAAATGCAGGATAGGATTGCAGCCGTGGTACCTGTTGTCAGAGAGCACATGGAACAGGCCCAAAGTGCTCAACAGAGGGTCTATAACCGGAGTGCCAAGATACGGGAATTTGCTCCTGGAGATAGAGTTCTTGTTTTGGTACCCACTGTGGAAAGCAAATTCCTAGCTAAATGGCAGGGTCCATTTGAGATTAGGGAAAAAGTGAATGAGGTTAATTACAAAGTATACCAGCCGGGAAAGAGAAAACCCGAACAGATTTACCATGTTAACTTAATCAAACCCTGGAAAGATAGGTTGTCTCTGTCAGCGGAGCCTTGCCCTTCGGTGTCTTCACCCCGGTTGCTTCCCGCAGTGAAGGTGTCAGAGACATTATCAGCTGATCAGAACAATCAGGTTAAAGAATTTCTCATCCAAAATAGGGAGGTATTTTCAGAGCTGCCTGGCCGAACGACCATAATAAAACATGACATTGTCACAGAACCAGGGGTCAGGGTTCATTTAAAGCCATATAGGATTCCTGAAGCTCAGCGAGAAGCTATTTCTAAGGAAGTTAAAACCATGTTAGAACTTGGAGTCATAGAGGAGTCTAACAGTGAGTGGTCCAGTCCCATAGTGCTCATCCCGAAGCCCGATGGTAGCATACGCTTCTGTAATGACTTTCGTAAGTTAAATGAGGTGTCCAAGTTTGACGCATACCCCATGCCCCGTGTGGATGAGCTTGTAGAAAGGCTGGGAACAGCCAGGTTTCTCACCACATTGGACCTGACCAAAGGTTACTGGCAAATACCTTTATCTGATAGCGCCAAAGAAAAAACAGCCTTTTCGGTTCCGGAGGGGCTGTACCAGTATAAGATGTTACCCTTTGGGTTGCATGGGGCTCCAGCAACCTTTCAACGGGCGATGGATAAAATTTTGAGGCCCCATAGAAAATATGCAGCTGCCTATTTGGATGATGTGGTAATTCACAGTACAGACTGGGGGTCCCATTTGGTTAAAGTACAAGCAGTACTGGACTCAATCAGAGAGGCAGGGTTAACTGCTAACCCAAAGAAGTGCTGCCTCGCAATGGAGGAGGTCAAATACTTGGGCTTCACCATAGGCAGAGGTCTGATTAGGCCCCAATTGAATAAAGTTGATGCTATTCAAAACTGGCCTCGTCCAGTGAATAAAAAACAGGTAAGGGCTTTTTTGGGAATTACTGGGTACTATAGACGGTTTATTCCTAATTTTGCGACCACTGCGGTGCCGTTGTCAGACCTTACCAAAGGGAAGCAGTCAAATGTGGTGAAATGGAACCCTGATGCAGAAAAGGCGTTCCAAGCGTTAAAAGTGGCTTTGTGTTCACAACCGGTGTTGATAACACCAGATTTTTCAAAAGAATTTGTGGTACAGACAGATGCCTCAGAGGTAGGGATAGGTGCTGTGCTGTCCCAAACCAGAGATGGGGACGAACACCCTATCATTTATTTGAGTAGGAAACTCAATGAGCATGAAAAAAGGTATGCCATTGTGGAAAAGGAGGCTTTGGCCATTAAGTGGGCACTAGATACCTTGAGATATTATCTCTTGGGTAGACAATTCAGACTAGTGACAGACCATGCCCCTTTAAAATGGATGTATGTAAATAGAGGCAAGAATGCTCGTGTAACTAGATGGTTTCTAGCGTTGCAGGACTTTAAGTTTACTGTCGAACATAGACCGGGAACACAATTGGCCAACGCAGATGCATTGTCTCGCATCTTCTGTTTGGGGGCTACAAGTGTTCCGGCCCCTAGGTCGAAACAGGGGAGGGGGATATGTGACAAGAACACTGGGATAGTGTTTGAGGGCAGGTATATTTGTCCCAGGTTCTTGTCTTACATGTTTTAGAAAATGTTAACTTCTAGGAAAAATGCTTTTTGTTTTGTCTGAACCTTTTCAGTTTGCTGTAAAAGCTGGGTAAAGGCTCTGAGAGAGAGATAAGGCGAGTTCTAGACATTGGGCCCAGTTCGGGTCTTTGGCCTCACAGAGGGCTAATCAGGGTTTCAGCTGTGTAAGTGTGTTATAGTGCTGCTAACCTGATTAGTATGGGCAGACTGCCTGGGAAGGCTGAGGGATCTGTGTGTGAGAGACACGCTTTCTGATGCAAGTAAGCTATACAGTATGTACTGAAGAACTCTGTGTTTTGTTTAGTGACAGTTAGGAATATCTTATGTTTAGTTAGTGCCGGACAGGCAAGGTATTTTTATTTTGGGGTTTGTTTTATTTTCTGTTTCAATAAAACTGGCCGGGGTCAGTTGTACCAGAAACTGGACTTGTGTTGTTCCTCAGCTGCTGCGTGCTACCATATTCCCCAGGAAAAGGCGCCTTGCACCCCTACAGTGTTACAACATATATATTGATTTCATCTCATTATCAATCATCCAGTCTATATTAGCAGCAGACACAGTACGGTAGTCCACGGCTGTAGCTACCTCTGTGTCGGCACTCGGCAGTCCATCCATAATTGTATACTAGTATCCATCCATCTCCATTGTTTACCTGAGGTGCCTTTTAGTTGTGCCTATTAAAATATGGAGAACAAAAATGTTGAGGTTCCAAAATTAGGGAAAGATCAAGATCCACTTCCACCTCGTGCTGAAGCTGCTGCCACTAGTCATGGCCGAGACGATGAAATGCCAGCAACGTCGTCTGCCAAGGCCGATGCCCAATGGCATAGTACAGAGCATGTCAAATCCAAAACACCAAATATCAGTAAAAAAAGGACTCCAAAACCAAAAATAAAATTGTAGGAGGAGAAGCGTAAACTTGCCAATATGCCATTTACCACACGGAGTGGCAAGGAACGGCTGAGGCCCTGGCCTATGTTCATGGCTAGTGGTTCAGCTTCACAGGAGGATGGAAGCACTCAGCCTCTCGCTAGAAAACTGAAAAGACTCAAGCTGGCAAAAGCACCGCAAAGAACTGTGCGTTCTTCGAAATCCCAAATCCACAAGGAGAGTCCAATTGTGTCGGTTGCGATGCCTGACCTTCCCAACACTGGACGTGAAGAGCATGCGCCTTCCACCATTTGCACGCCCCCTGCAAGTGCTGGAAGGAGCACCCGCAGTCCAGTTCCTGATAGTCAGATTGAAGATGTCAGTGTTGAAGTACACCAGGATGAGGAGGATATGGGTGTTGCTGGCGCTGGGGAGGAAATTGACAAGGAGGATTCTGATGGTGAGGTGGTTTGTTTAAGTCAGGCACCCGGGGAGACACCTGTTGTCCGTGGGAGGAATAGGGCCGTTGACATGCCTGGTGAAAATACCAAAAAAATCAGCTCTTCGGTGTGGAAGTATTTCACCAGAAATGCGGCCAACATTTGTCAAGCCTTGTGTTGCCTTTGTCAAGCTGTAATAAGTAGGGGTAAGGACGTTAACCACCTCGGAACATCCTCCCTTATACGTCACCTGCAGCGCATTCATAATAAGTCAGTGACAAGTTCAAAAACTTTGGGTGACAGCGGAAGCAGTCCACTGACCAGTAAATCCCTTCCTCTTGTAACCAAGCTCACGCAAACCACCCCACCACCAACTCCCTCAGTGTCAATTTCCTCCTTCCCCAGGAATGCCAATAGTCCTGCAGGCCATGTCACTGGCAATTCTGACGAGTCCTCTCCTGCCTGGGATTCCTCCGATGCATCCTTGCGTGTAATGCCTACTGCTGCTGGCGCTGCTGTTGTTGCTGCTGGGAGTCGATGGTCATCCCAGAGGGGAAGTCGGAAGACCACTTGTACTACTTCCAGTAAGCAATTGACTGTCCAACAGTCCTTTGCGAGGAAGATGAAATATCACAGCAGTCATCCTGCTGCAAAGCGGATAACTGAGGCCTTGGCATCCTGGGTGGTGAGAAACGTGGTTCCAGTATCCATCATTACTGCAGAGCCAACTAGAGACTTGTTGGAGGTACTGTGTCCCCGGTACCAAATACCATCTAGGTTTCATTTCTCTAGGCAGGCGATTCCGAAAATGTACACAGACCTCAGAAAAAGAGTCACCAGTGTCCTAAAAAATGCAGCTGTACCCAATGTCCACTTAACCACGGACATGTGGACAAGTGGAGCAGGGCAGGGTCAGGACTATATGACTGTGACAGCCCACTGGGTAGATGTATGGACTCCCGCCGCAAGAACAGCAGCGGCGGCACCAGTAGCAGCATCTCGCAAACGACAACTCTTTCCTAGGCAGGCTACGCTTTGTATCACCGGTTTCCAGAATACGCACACAGCTGAAAACCTCTTACGGCAACTGAGGAAGATCATCGCGGAATGGCTTACCCCAATTGGACTCTCCTGTGGATTTGTGGCATCGGACAACGCCAGCAATATTGTGTGTGCATTAAATATGGGCAAATTCCAGCACGTCCCATGTTTTGCACATACCTTGAATTTGGTGGTGCAGAATTTTTTAAAAAACGACAGGGGCGTGCAAGAGATGCTGTCGGTGGCCAGAAGAATTGCGGGACACTTTCGGCGTACAGGCACCACGTACAGAAGACTGGAGCACCACCAAAAACTACTGAACCTGCCCTGCCATCATCTGAAGCAAGAAGTGGTAACGAGGTGGAATTCAACCCTCTATATGCTTCAGAGGTTGGAGGAGCAGCAAAAGGCCATTCAAGCCTATACAATTGAGCACGATATAGGAGGTGGAATGCACCTGTCTCAAGTGCAGTGGAGAATGATTTCAACGTTGTGCAAGGTTCTGATGCCCTTTGAACTTGCCACACGTGAAGTCAGTTCAGACACTGCCAGCCTGAGTCAGGTCATTCCCCTCATCAAGTGGAACGCGACCTGTCAACATCTCCTCCTTCACATTCTCCCGCAACTGGGGGTGCGAGGAAAAGGCTCAGAATTCCGAGCCCACCCGCTGGCGGTGATGCAGGGCAGTCTGGAGCGACTGCTGATGCTGACATCTGGTCCGGACTGAAGGACCTGACAACGATTACGGACATGTCGTCTACTGTCACTGCATATGATTCTCTCACCATTGAAAGAATGGTGGAGGATTATATGAGTGACCGCATCCAAGTAGGCACGTCACACAGTCCGTACTTATACTGGCAGGAAAAAGAGGCAATTTGGAGGCCCTTGCACAAACTGGCTTTATTCTACCTAAGTTGCCCTCCCACAAGTGTGTACTCCGAAAGAGTGTTTAGTGCCGCCGCTCACCTTGTCAGCAATCGGCGTACGAGGTTACATCCAGAAAATGTGGAGAAGATGATGTTCATTAAAATGAATTATAATCAATTCCTCCGTGGAGACATTGACCAGCAGCAATTGCCTCCACAAAGTACACAGGGAGCTGAGATGGTGGATTCCAGTGGGGACGAATTGATAATCTGTGAGGAGGGGGATGTACACGGTGATATATCGGAGGATGATGATGAGGTGGACATCTTGCCTCTGTAGAGCCAGTTTGTGCAAGGAGAGATTAATTGCTTCTTTTTTGGTGGGGGTCCAAACCAACCCGTCATTTCAGTCACAGTCGTGTGGCAGACCCTGTCACTGAAATGATGGGTTGGTTAAAGTGTGCATGTCCTGTTTATACAACATAAGGGTGGGTGGGAGGGCCCAAGGACAATTCCATCTTGCACCTCTTTTTTCTTTAATTTTTCTTTGCGTCATGTGCTGTTTGGGGAGGGTTTTTTGGAAGGGACATCCTGCGTGACACTGCAGTGCCACTCCTAGATGGGCCCGGTGTTTGTGTCGGCCACTAGGGTCGCTTATCTTACTCACACAGCTACCTCATTGCGCCTCTTTTTTTCTTTGCGTCATGTGCTGTTTGGGGAGGGTTTTTTGGAAGGGACATCCTGCGTGACACTGCAGTGCCACTCCTAGATGGGCCCGGTGTTTGTGTCGGCCACTAGGGTCGCTTATCTTACTCACACAGCTACCTCATTGCGCCTCTTTTTTTCTTTGCGTCATGTGCTGTTTGGGGAGGGTTTTTTGGAAGGGACATCCTGCGTGACACTGCAGTGACACTCCTAGATGGGCCCGGTGTTTGTGTCGGCCACTAGGGTCGCTTATCTTACTCACACAGCTACCTCATTGCGCCTCTTTTTTTCTTTGCGTCATGTGCTGTTTGGGGAGGGTTTTTTGGAAGGGACATCCTGCGTGACAGTGCAGTGACATCCCTAGATGGGCCCGGTGTTTGTGTCGGCCACTAGGGTCGCTTATCTTACTCACACAGCTACCTCATTGCGCCTCTTTTTTTCTTTGCGTCATGTGCTGTTTGGGGAGGGTTTTTTGGAAGGGACATCCTGCGTGACACTGCAGTGACACTCCTAGATGGGCCCGGTGTTTGTGTCGGCCACTAGGGTCGCTTATCTTACTCACACAGCTACCTCATTGCGCCTCTTTTTTTCTTTGCGTCATGTGCTGTTTGGGGAGTGTTTTTTGGAAGGGCCATCCTGCGTGACACTGCAGTGACACTCCTAGATGGGCCCGGTGTTTGTGTCGGCCACTAGGGTCGCTTAGCTTAGTCATCCAGCGACCTAGGTGCAAATTTTAGGACTAAAAATAATATTGTGAGGTGTGAGGTATTCAGAATAGACTGAAAATGAGTGTAAATTATGGTTTTTGAGGTTAATAATACTTTGGGATCAAACTGACCCCCAAATTCTATGATTTAAGCTGTTTTTTAGTGTTTTTTGAAAAAAACACCCGAATCCAAAACACATCCGAATCCGACAAAAAAAATTCGGTGAGGTTTTGCCAAAACGCGGTCGAACCCAAAACACGGCCGCGGAACCGAACCCAAAACCAAAACCCGAAAAATTTCCGGCGCTCGTCTCTACGTATTTGGCGAAAATATGTTGCGTGGTGTGAGGCCAGGAAGGCCCCAACAGAGGAATTTCAGCTGGGTCGTTTTCTGCACTTCCTACAGTCAGGAGTGACTATGGGCCTAAACTTGGGTTCCATTAAGGTCCAGATTTCGGCTCTGTTGATTTTCTTCCAGAAAGAACTGGCTTCACTGCCTAGAGTTCAGACATTTGTAAAGGGAGTGCTACATATTCAGCCCCCTTTTGTGCCTCCTGTGGCACCTTGGGATCTCAACGTGGTGTTGAGTTTCCTAAAATCACATTGGTTTGAGCCACTTAAAAGTGTGGATTTGAAATATATCACGTGGAAAGTGGTCATGTTATTGGCCTTGGCTTCGGCCAGGCGTGTGTCAGAAGGGGCGGCTTTGTCATGTAAAAGCCCTTATCTGATTGTCCATATGGATAGGGCAGAATTGAGGACTCGTCCCCAGTTTCTCCCTAAGGTGGTATCAGCTTTTCACTTGAACCAACCTATTGTAGTGCCTGCGGCTACTAGGGACTTGGAAGATTCCAAGTTACTGGACGTAGTCAGGGCCTTAAAAAATTATATTTCCAGGACGGCTGGAGTCAGGAAAACTGACTCGCTTTTTATCCTGTAGGCACCCAACAAAATAGGTGCTCCTGCTTCTAAGCAGACTATTGCTCGCTGAATTTGTAGCACAATTCAGCTGGAGCATTCTGCGGCTGGTTTGCCGCATCCTTAATCACAGAGCCGGCCCTAACCAATATGATGCCCTAGGCAAGATTTTGGCTGGTGCCCCCTAGCACCACCGCTAGTTCCGCCTCTGACCCTGCACCCCTTTCCCAGCACCATCACCCCCCACCCATAGCAGTCCTTTTTTTTTTTTTCCTACCCCCTGTAATTTAAATAAGAACAGTGTGCACATTTGGCCTTACACATATGCCGCACATTATTAGTGCCCTTATACACATAATGACACACATAGTGCCCCTTACACATATGTTACACATTATTAATGCCCTTATACACATAATGACACATGTAGTTCCCAGCGTGAGTCAACTGGCAGCTCTGCTAACGTCGGGTGCCTATTTTTTTATGAAAATGCATCTTATTTGCATTGCTATGTGGCTAGGATACACAAGCAGCTTCTGCTGATTAAAATGATATGTGGCATGCCTATATACTGTGTGCGACTGTGGCTGTGTCTGCGTACGAAATGCTACACACAGAATATAGGCATGCCGCATATCATTTTAATCAGCAGGAGCTGCTGATGCCCCTAGGCATACCAGATGCCCTAGGCAATTGCCTAGTTTGCCTATACCTAGGGCCGGCTCTGCTTAATCAGTAAAAGCCCATTCCACGAGGAAAGTGGGCTCATCTTGGGCGGCTGCCCGAGGGGTCTCGGCTTTACAACTTTGCCGAGCTGCAACTTGGTCAGGGGCAAACACGTTTGCTAAATTCTACAAATTTGATACCCTGGCTGAGGAGGACCTTGAGTTCTCTCATTCGGTGCTGCAGAGTCATCCGCACTCTCCCACCCGTTTGGGAGCTTTGGTATAATTCCCATGGTCCTTTCGGAGTTCCCAGCATCCACTAGGATGTTAGAGAAAATAAGATTTTACTCACCGGTAAATCTATTTCTCGTAGTCCGTAGTGGATGCTGGGCGCCCATCCCAAGTGCGGATTGTCTGCAATACTTGTATATAGTTATTGTTAACTAAAGGGTTATTGTTATGAGCCATCTGTTGAGAGGCTCAGTTATGTTTCATACTGTTAACTGGATATGGTATCACGAGTTATACGGTGTGATTGGTGTGGCTGGTATGAGTCTTACCCGGGATTCAAAATCCTTCCTTATTGTGTCAGCTCTTCCGGGCACAGTATCCTAACTGAGGCTTGGAGGAGGGTCATAGTGGGAGGAGCCAGTGCACACCAGGTAGTCTAAAAGCTTTCTTTTAGTTGTGCCCAGTCTCCTGCGGAGCCGCTATTCCCCATGGTCCTTTCGGAGTTCCCAGCATCCACTACGGACTACGAGAAATAGATTTACCGGTGAGTAAAATCTTATTATATATATATATTGTAAAGTCCACACTCACAGTTTCCAAATTGTATCAGGCGGTGCTCCATGAAGGCCTTTGTGACCAATAAATAAACAAATGTAGGTATAGGTACTCACCACAGAATTCACCAATGCAGTTTTATTGATAACTCACGAACATTCCATAGCAGTAAATAACATCTTAAATCGTGTCGAAGTTTCAGTCCCTTCTGGACCTTTGTCAAGACCAACATCACCAAAAATCAGACAATCATTCTGGAGCATACAACACAGGTCTGACGCCAAGCCCACATGGTCACACCCACAGGAAATTGACAAACAATTATGGATAAAGTGCTGCAATAGCGGCATTAACATAACAAATTGAACTATTACAATAGCGTACTAGCGCCCCACACACCACTCAGATCAATCATCACGGGCTGACACATAGTGGAGCGATATATCATCAAGAAATAAAGCAAGAAGCCGTTGGCCGGTAGTGCTGTGCGTTCGACTTCACGTGGAATGCACACCCGGCGCCGAGAGCGGACGTGACGTCATTCACTATCCGCCGGACCCGACAATACAACAAAACACTTGCTGGAACGCAGGAATTACAGTCAATGCATTTCACTACAAATAAAACAGTGACTTATAGAATTAGCTATAACATATAATAACCGCCTCTCACATTAAAGGCCATATACATAATAGACAATAGAGTGGGTGACCAATGCAGGCCAGCCTGTAAATCAGGGGCAAAAAGTCAGTACAACACCAACATAAAAAAACACACTAACAATATCTAAGATACACATTCATTTAAAAACAAATATTAAAATGCATAGTAAATAAACAAACAAAAAAAGAGTCCATAGTACTAGACTCTGTCAGACCCTTTGCAGCCCTAACGCAAAAAACTGTATGGATTGGATTCATTAAGGCCGCGTGGTGCGGTCGTACCTAATTCATAAATCCATTTAACCTCACGTTGTCTCAAAAGTTTTTCTCGGTCACCTCCCCGCAGTGGTTTTGGTACATGATCTATGAGCATGCATCTCAGACTGGATACTGCATGCCCCATAGTAGCAAAATGCTTGGCCATAGGTTTATCTGAAGTCTTAGTAATTAATGCCGTTCTTATTGATGTTCGGTGATTCGCCATCCGGTCTCGAAAATTGTATTTTGTCATGCCTACATAATAGTAACCGCATGGACAAACAATGATATATATGACATAGTCCATTTTATAGTGCAACCTGTATCTGATTTTTATCTTCACACCACTATGTGGGTGTGTAAAACAATCTCCAGCCAACATTGATCTGCAAGTGGTACAGTCCGGACACCTATAACACCCTGTCCTCATCTTTGGCATCTAGGATTCCACGGGATTACAGGGCTGTAGAGTAGGTCTCATGCGCAGTTGACGGAGATTTTTACCACGTCAATACACACACAACGGAGGGCCCAGACTCAGTCCTTTGAAAACTGGGTCAGTTGAAATAATGGGCCAATTACGTTGTATTATTTGCTGTGTGCGTGTAGATGAAACATTGTATGTTGTAGTGAATATCATGTGATTCATGTTGGTCATTGAATTCTGTCAATTAATACTGTGGGAGTGCCTATATCGTGCTTTAACAAGACATCAAACTACTGTCCGTGCCGAATAGCCACGCTCCAAAAATCTCATCTGCACCTGTAGAATTTGTTCTTCTGCTGTCTTTGTCAAGGTGTTATTTTGTAACACTCTCATAAATTGCGATATAGGAAGACTTTCTTTTGGATGGGATGGGTGGTGGCTGGATGCATGTAATAATGTATTGTGGTCAGTCTCTTTTTTATAAAGCGTAGAGGGCAAAATTCCATTGTGTCTAAAGACTGTGACATCCAAAAAATTTACTTCATCCTTATTAATCTAATAAGTAAAGCGAATAGGGCTGTTCAGGGTATTTAATAACTGACCATCTCATGAAACTCTGCGTCTGTGCCCAGCCAAACAACAAAAACATCATCTATATATCTACCAAAGTAGAGTATCTTTGACCCAAAATTTGGTAATATAAATTCACATTAATATTTATGCATAAACAAATTAGCATAATAGGGCACCAAATTTGAACCCATAGCGGTACCGTTCCGCTACATGTAGTATTCGGAGCCATAACAAAAATGTTTTTTCCATAACACTACATCAGCTAAATCCAATAAAAACTGTATAGGAGGTCCCTTATGCCTACCACTGCTCAATGATTCTTTCATGGCCAAGAGGCCCAAATTGTGTGGTATAACAGTATACAACAACTGTATGTCCATCGTAGCTAATAAGGCAGTATCGGGGATGATACCTAAAGATCTAATTTTGTCCAAAAAATCAGGGGTGTCTCTGATATAACTGGACATAGTTTTCACATATGGTTGCAAAAATGTGTCAACAAAAATAGCCAATGGCTGTAACATAGTTACATAGTTACATAGTTAGTGAGGTTGAAAAGAGGCAAAATGCCCATTGGGTTCAACCTGTATCCGTATTAAGCAGTGCATATTATAATACACCAGCCAAAATAATGGTTTCGTACCTATTGACAACTATATTTCGTATCACTCCCATATACATAATGTCAATATGTTAAATTCTCTCCTCTTGCCTCAGTGAGTGCACACGGGTCCTATACAGAGTTTTATTAATAATCAAATCCACTGCTAACTGTTTGTATTGACCCTTTACATATTTGAAGATATTAATAATGTCTCCTCTTAGTCTGCTCTTTTCAAGGGAATACAAATTTAACCTAGTAAGCCTTTCCTCATACTCCAGTGTCTCTAACCCTTTAATCGGTTTAGTAGCGCGCCTTTGAACTCTTTCAAGCTCCTCGATATCTTTTTTATAATATGGTGCCCAAAATTGAACACAATATTCTAGATGCGGACGTACCAATGATTTATACAGAGGCAGGATTACATCCTTGTCCCTTGACTCAATACCCTGTTTTATGCTCAGAAGGACTTTACTTGCCTTCTTTGCTGCATTTTGACATTGTGTACTGTTATTAAGCCTATTATCTATGAGAACCCCCAAATCTTTTTCCACTACTGCTACCCCTATATTTTCTCCATTAAGAGTGTAGGATGCAAATTTGTTTCTAATCCCAAAGTGCATAACTTTGCATTTTTAAATAGTGAAGCTCATTCCCCATTTAGACGCCCAAGTTTCAAGTTTAAGTAAGTCATTCTGTAGACTCCACATCGATTTCTGAATGAATTACCTTACACATTTTAGTATCATCTGCAAAGATTGACACTGTGCTTCCCAGGCCTATTCCTAGATAATTAATAAATATATTTAACAGTAGCGGGCCAATTACGGACCCTTGTGGTATTCCGCTGACTACTGGTGCCCAGCTGGAAAACATCCCATTAACCACTACTCGTTGTACCCTGTTATCCAGCCAATTTCCTATCCATGTATAAATAGTATTTCCTAGTCCAAGTTCCCTTAATTTGATGATCAGCCTCCTGTGAGGCACTGTATCGAAGGCTTTTGCAAAATCTAAAAAGACCACATCCACTGCTTTACCCTGGTCGAGATTATCGCTCTCTTCCTCTTAGAAGCGAATTAAGTTAGCTTGACATGATCCGTCCCTCACAAACCCATGCTGACTATTGCTAATAAACTTAGAATTTCGCAGATAATCCTCTATGGTATCCCTCAAAATTCCTTCCAATATTTTACCCACTATAGAGGTTATACTAACTGGTCGATAGTTCCCAGGATAATTTTTAGATCCCTTTTTAATTAATGGCACTACCTCAGCTATACACCAATCCCTCGGTACCATACCTGATCTAATTAAATTATAGAAAATCAAGTATAAGGGTCTTGCTAGCTGAGCCCTAAGCTCCATAATAACCCTCGGGTGAAAGCCATCTGGGCCTGGTGATTTATTAATCTTTATGTTGCTTAGCCTTTCCAGGACTAATTCCTCACTTAAACACGTATCTAGCCACGAATCATTATTGTCGCTGTCATTATGCACTACTGTCATTGTCTCATTCTCCCTGGTTGAATACTGATGAAAAAAAAATTGTTCAGCATATCCGCTTTTATTTTGTCATCGTTTATCAAGGCTTCCAGTTCATCTTTTAATGGACCTACATTTTCCTTTTTTAACCTTTTACTGTTTATGTATTTATACAACTTTTTAGGATTGGCTTTACTCCCTATAGCTATTTGCTTTTCGTTTACAATTTAAGCTGCTCTAATTACCATTTGCATATTTTATTGCATTCCTTGTAATACTGGAATGACTCCTCCCCTCCATTTGATTTAATTACTTTGAAAGCACACCTCTTATTAGCCATTTCTTTTTTGACCTCCTCATTAAGCCACGTTGGTTTTTGTTTAGTACTCCTGCGTTTATTGCCCATGGAAATTAATTTGTGAATATTGCTATCAAGCAACCCTTTTAAAGCATCCCACATTTCCGAAGTGTCCTTACCCTCAAACAAAACTTCCCGGTCAATGTCGTTTAGTGCCTGCCTCAGCATATTGCAGTTAGCTTTTCTAAAGTTTAATGTTTTGGTTGCTTTGTTTCTTGAAACTAATGTCGAATTAGGTCATATAGTGATCACTGTTTCCTAAGGTCTCCCCTACTGTAATGTTTGATATAATGTCCATATTATTGGCAATAACTAGGTCCAGAATATTATTACCTCTGGTTGGGTCCTCAACTAATTGAGACAAGTAATTTTCCTTTAATGTGTTTTGAAACCTGCTGCTCCTAGCTTTTACACACAAATTACAAAATCAAGATGGGTGCTGGACTAGAGAAACGATCCCAAAACTTGAGAGCCTTTCCACAACATATATTGTAAAGTCCACACTCACAGTTTCCAAATTGTATCAGGCGGTGCTCCATAAAGGCTTTGTGACCAATAAATAAACAAATGTAGGTATAGGCACTCACCACAGAATTCACCAATGCAGTTTTATTGATAACTCATGAACATTCTGTAGCAGGAACTATGTGCCAGCCCGTGATGATTGATCTGAGTGGTGTGTGGGGCGCTAGTACTCTATTGTAATAGTTCAATTTGTTGTGTTAATGCCGCTTTTGTAGCACTTTATCCATAATTGTTTGTCAATTTCCTGTGGGTGTGACTATGTGGGCTTGGCGGGTATATATGGTAGAAAGGGTCAGACCTGTGTTGTGGGCTCCAGGATGATTTACTGATTTTGCACTGTTGGTCTTGACAACGGTCCAGAAGGGACCGAAACAGCAACACGATTTAAGATGTTATTTCCTGCTATATATATATACATACATACAGTATATATTGTGACAAGGTGCACAAACACGGGGACGCAGATGAACACTTTCGGTGTTTATTTGGAACAGCAGGTCACCACATAGCAAGTTACATCCATATGCAGTTGGTATTACAGACAGTAGCATACAGGCACTCTCAGCATAGCAGACTCTTGATAGGCTCCAGTAGTCCCTAGTCTAACCCACACACCCCGGCCTATCACTTGGGTAGCTATTCCACCATCAAGAGCAAGGTGACTCTGCCCTGGAAACCCTTATATCAGGAAGTCCCAGGTGCTGCTGATGACACACCTGGGATTCTGCTAGAGATGAGCGGGTTCGGTTTCTTTGAATCCGAACCCGCACGAACTTCACTTTTTTTTTCACGGGTCCGAGCGACTCGGATCTTCCCGCCTTGCTCGGTTAACCCGAGCGCGCCCGAACGTCATCATGACGCTGTCGGATTCTCGCGAGGCTCGGATTCTATCGCGAGACTCGGATTCTATATAAGGAGCCGCGCGTCGCCGCCATTTTCACACGTGCATTGAGATTGATAGGGAGAGGACGTGGCTGGCGTCCTCTCCATTTAGATTAGATTTAGAAGAGAGAGAGAGAGAGAGATTGCTGTGATACTGTAGATTAGAAGAGAGTGCAGAGTGCAGACAGAGTTTAGTGACTGACGACCACAGTGACCAGTGACCACCAGAGACAGTGCAGTTGTTTGTTTTATTTAATATATCCGTTCTCTGCCTGAAAAAAACGATACACAGTCACACAGTGACTCAGTCTGTGTGCACTGCTCAGCCCAGTGTGCTGCACATCAATGTATTGTATATAAAGCTTATAATTGTGGGGGAGACTGGGGAGCACTGCAGGTTGTTATAGCAGGAGCCAGGAGTACATGATAAATAATATTATATTAAAATTAAACAGTGCACACTTTTGCTGCAGGAGTGCCACTGCCAGTGTGACTAGTGGTGACCAGTGCCTGACCACCAGTATATTAGTAGTATTGTATACTATCTCTTTATCAACCAGTCTATATTAGCAGCAGACACAGTACAGTGCGGTAGTTCACGGCTGTGGCTACCTCTGTGTCGGCACTCGGCAGGCAGTCCGTCCATCCATAATTGTATTATATACCACCTAACCGTGGTTTTTTTTTTCTTTCTTTATACCGTCGTCATAGTCATACTAGTTGTTACGAGTATACTACTATCTCTTTATCAACCAGTGTACAGTGCGGTAGTTCACGGCTGTGGCTACCTCTGTGTCGGAACTCGGCAGGCAGTCCGTCCATCCATAATTGTATTATAATATATACCACCTAACCGTGGTTTTTTTTTCGTTCTTTATACCGTCGTCATACTAGTTGTTACGAGTATACTACTATCTCTTTATCAACCAGTGTACAGTGCGGTAGTTCACGGCTGTGGCTACCTCTGTGTCGGAACTCGGCAGGCAGTCCGTCCATCCATAATTGTATTATAATATATACCACCTAACCGTGGTTTTTTTTTCGTTCTTTATACCGTCGTCATACTAGTTGTTACGAGTATACTACTATCTCTTTATCAACCAGTGTACAGTGCGGTAGTTCACGGCTGTGGCTACCTCTGTGTCGGCACTCGGCAGGCAGTCCGTCCAACCATAATTGTATTATATACCACCTAACCGTGGTTTTTTTTTCATTCTTTATACCGTCGTCATACTAGTTGTTACGAGTATACTACTATCTCTTTATCAACCAGTGTACAGTGCGGTAGTTCACGGCTGTGGCTACCTCTGTGTCGGCACTCGGCAGGCAGTCCGTCCAACCATAATTGTATTATATACCACCTAACCGTGGTTTTTTTTTCATTCTTTATACCGTCGTCATACTAGTTGTTACGAGTATACTACTATCTCTTTATCAACCAGTGTACAGTGCGGTAGTTCACGGCTGTGGCTACCTCTGTGTCGGCACTCGGCAGCCCGTCCATAATTGTATATACCAGTGACCTAACCGTGGTTTTTTTTTCTTTCTTTATACATACATACTAGTTACGAGTATACTATCTCTTTATCAACCAGTCTATATATTAGCAGCAGACACAGTACAGTGCGGTAGTTCACGGCTGTGGCTACCTCTGTGTCGGCACTCGGCAGCCCGTCCATAATTGTATATACCACCTAACCGTGGTTTTTTTTTCTTTCTTTATACATACATACTAGTTACGAGTATACTATCTCTTTATCAACCAGTCTATATATTAGCAGCAGACACAGTACAGTGCGGTAGTTCACGGCTGTGGCTACCTCTGTGTCGGCACTCCGCAGCCCGTCCATAATTGTATATACCAGTGACCTAACCGTGGTTTTTTTTTCTTTCTTTATACATACATACTAGTTACGAGTATACTATCTCTTTATCAACCAGTCTATATATTAGCAGCAGACACAGTACAGTGCGGTAGTTCACGGCTGTGGCTACCTCTGTGTCGGCACTCGGCAGCCCGTCCATAATTGTATATACCAGTGACCTAACCGTGGTTTTTTTTTCTTTCTTTATACATACATACTAGTTACGAGTATACTATCTCTTTATCAACCAGTCTATATATTAGCAGCAGACACAGTACAGTGCGGTAGTTCACGGCTGTGGCTACCTCTGTGTCGGCACTCGGCAGCCCGTCCATAATTGTATATACCAGTGACCTAACCGTGGTTTTTTTTTCTTTCTTTATACATACATACTAGTTACGAGTATACTATCTCTTTATCAACCAGTCTATATATTAGCAGCAGACACAGTACAGTGCGGTAGTTCACGGCTGTGGCTACCTCTGTGTCGGCACTCGGCAGCCCGTCCATAATTGTATACTAGTATCCAATCCATCCATCTGCATTGTTTACCTGAGGTGCCTTTTAGTTGTGCCTATTAAAATATGGAGAACAAAAATGTTGAGGTTCCAAAATTAGGGAAAGATCAAGATCCACTTCCACCTCGTGCTGAAGCTGCTGCCACTAGTCATGGCCGAGACGATGAAATGCCAGCAACGTCGTCTGCCAAGGCCGATGCCCAATGGCATAGTACAGAGCATGTCAAAACCAAAACACCAAATATCAGTAAAAAAAGGACTCCAAAACCTAAAATAAAATTGTCTTAATCTTACTCACACAGTCAGCTACCTCATTGCGCCTCTTTTTTTCTTTGCGTCATGTGCTGTTTGGGGAGGGTTTTTTGGAAGGGACATCCTGCGTGACACTGCAGTGCCACTCCTAGATGGGCCCGGTGTTTGTGTCGGCCACTAGGGTCGCTAATCTTACTCACACAGCTTCCTCATTGCGCCTCTTTTTTTCTTTGCGTCATGTGCTGTTTGGGGAGGGTTTTTTGGAAGGGACATCCTGCGTGACACTGCAGTGCCACTCCTAGATGGGCCCGGTGTTTGTGTCGGCCACTAGGGTCGCTAATCTTACTCACACAGTCAGCTACCTCATTGCGCCTCTTTTTTTCTTTGCGTCATGTGCTGTTTGGGGAGGGTTTTTTGGAAGGGCCATCCTGCGTGACCACTGCAGTGCCACTCCTAGATGGGCCCGGTGTTTGTGTCGGCCACTAGGGTCGCTAATCTTACTCACACAGTCAGCTACCTCATTGCGCCTCTTTTTTTCTTTGCGTCATGTGCTGTTTGGGGAGGGTTTTTTGGAAGGGCCATCCTGCGTGACACTGCAGTGCCACTCCTAGATGGGCCCGGTGTTTGTGTCGGCCACTAGGGTCGCTAATCTTACTCACACAGCTACCTCATTGCGCCTCTTTTTTTCTTTGCGTCATGTGCTGTTTGGGGAGGGTTTTTTGGAAGGGACATCCTGCGTGACACTGCAGTGCCACTCCTAGATGGGCCCGGTGTTTGTGTCGGCCACTAGGGTCGCTTATCTTACTCACACAGCGACCTCGGTGCAAATTTTAGGACTAAAAATAATATTGTGAGGTGTGAGGTATTCAGAATAGACTGAAAATGAGTGTAAATTATGGTTTTTGAGGTTAATAATACTTTGGGATCAAAATGACCCCCAAATTCTATGATTTAAGCTGTTTTTTAGTGTTTTTGGAAAAAAACACCCGAATCCAAAACACACCCGAATCCGACAAAAATAATTCGGTGAGGTTTTGCCAAAACGCGTTCGAACCCAAAACACGGCCGCGGAACCGAACCCAAAACCAAAACACAAAACCCGAAAAATTTCAGGCGCTCATCTCTAGATTCTGCTACTGCTTCCAAAACCTGGTCTGGATCCTCCACATTACTTCCACATGGAAAAATGCTGTCTCTGCCACAATATGTCTATCGCAGTCCTCGCACATTCGGACGTACGGCTGTACACCAGAGAGGGGCTTTGCAGCGGCATTACTATAAAGTCGCAGACAGTATAGCAGCAAAATGCACACACTGTTGTGGCTGCATCTAACTTAGAATCAGCCCCATTGTGTATGCAGAAAAATATCCAAAATAAGAATGGCTTAGAAAGATATTCATCCTTAAAATGAAAATCAGCATATTAAGGCATTGCTGATCTTGAACACTTTTGTTTTCCATTCTATGAAGTATGTGATGGTATCACAGGCATGAGAACGGTGATAGTTTATTGGGTGAGTGTGCTGTGTGAAGGTAGGAATTTACAGTTGAGGTGTCACAGATCCATTTGTATGTATTAGGCATATACTGTACTGCGATTCTGTCACCATGGCAGATAAATACAGTTCTAGCTAATCACACATCCCATCCTGCAGGATCACCCAGCAAAAGCATTTTACTAAAGAAGAAATCAGCAACATAGATTTTACAGGGCTGACCAGGGCCGGCAACAGAAATCTTAGGGCCCTGTACAGTGATATCTCTGGGGTCCTCACACCCCACCAGAAGAGGCCAGCACAGGGCACAGGAATCCTGACCAGTGGTGCTGCTGGCATGTCCCGTAACTGACTGCAACCGAGCTGGACATGGAAGAGCACACACTGCGCCACACAATCACTGTATATGAGAGGCTCCTGTCACTCTAATGCCGCAGCCACACCACCTACAGCTTGCTGCCCTATCTAAACAAGACAGCTCACATCCCTGTGAGGCACTAAGCAGTGTATACTTGGGGCCCCTCTGATCCTTGGGGCCCGGTACAGGTGTCCCCTTCGATCCCCCCTGTCGCCGGCCCTGGAGATGTCATGACGTCTCTCCCATAGTGCGCACTGACAGAGCCGGGAGCCTGAGCTCAGTAGTGAGATCCTGCCGCCAGCTTCCGCTGTGAAGAAAGAGCCGGGCGTCCGCTGGTAACACAATCTCAGCGGGCGCCCGGCATCACCCTGCGGAGCCGGGCACACATCGGGTGAGGTGAGCCGGAGGAGGCGGAACTGCGTTCCGTCTCCAAGTGGAACTGATGGAATGCAGTTCCGTCCCATTCCGGCTCACTTTAACCCATATATATATATATATATATATATATATATAATATATATATATATACATATCTATCTATCTATCTATATATCTCACAGGGTTGTGGTATGTTAGATAGACAAGACTTAGGTCGACCACTATTGGTCGACAGTAAGTAGGTTGACATGGTTTCTAGGTTGACAGGGACACTAGGTCGACATGACAAAAGGTCAACGTGAGTTTTTTCACTTTTTTTGGTGTTGTTTTCTCCGTACAGTGACGGGGAACCCCAATTAGTGCACTGTGTCCCCTCACATGGCTCGCAAGCTTCAGGCAAGGTGCCTCGTTGCGCTCGGCACAGGTTACCGTTTCCAATTGTAGTCCACGTGCATCGCAAAGAATGAAAAAGTAAAAAAAATGATTTTTTTTTGAAAAACTCATGTCGACCTTTTCTCATGTCGACCTAGGACATGTCAACCTAGAGTCCCTGTCGACCTAGAAACCATGTCGACCTACTTAATGTCGACCAACAGTGGTCGACCTAAACATTGTCGACCTAGAGACCAGATCCCTTCCCACAGAGCAGAAGACGTGGTACTCACAGGACTTTACTTAGTCCACATACAAACCAGTGTCAAACATCTACAGCGCGATGTAATGGCGTCTGAGATCGCCGGAGGTGCGGAGTGCCTGCCGATCTTGGGCTTTTTTAAAAGTGATTGGCACTTTAAAACAAAGTCTGAAATCGGCTGGCATCCCGCACCTCCGGCGATCTCAAACGCCATTATATCCCGCTCCTAGTGTGTGGTAGCTTGTTGACTGATGAGAGCTCCATTTTAATCTATCACGTCCGGAGGCACCTGGACATATATATATATATATATATATATATATAGATATATATAGATATGTTGATATATACATACACACACACACACACATATATATTATGTATATTGTGTACACTTTTTTTATTTTGTATTGTCAGTGCATGTATACCTTGAAGAAAACATTGGTGGGCATTGAAACATCGGTGATTGTAACATGCTATGAGCTTTAATATATTCTATTGAAAAGTAAGTCTTGGTGTGCCGCATTCTTTCATTGCCTATCACTACTTTTGCTGAAGGCACCAAGCAAACTGAACCTTTGTATGTGAGCTAGTGCTGGTTCCTTACTCGTATTGAAAAAATAAATAGAAAAATGTGTGTATATATTAGAGATGAGTGGGTTCAGTTCTCCGAGATCCGAACCCCCTTGAACTTCACCTATTTTACACGGGTCCGAGGCAGCCTCGGCTCTTCCCACCTTGCTCGGTTAACCTGAACGCGGCCGAACATCATCATCCCGCTGTCGGATTCTCGCGAGATTCGTATTCTATATAAAGAGCCGCGCGTCGCCGCCCTTTTCACTCGTGCATTGGAGATGAACTGAGTGGACGTGGCAATGTTCTCTCCCTGAAAAGCTCCATATCTGTGCTCAGTGTGCTGCAAATATCTGTGCTCAGTGTGCTGCAAATATCTGTGCTCAGTGTGCTGCAAATATCTACGTTCTCTGCCTGAAAAGCTCCATATCTATGCTCAGTGTGTTGCAAATATCTGTGCTCAGTGTGCTGCATTTTGGTGACCAACAGTATATCGTTGTACAGTACAGTAGGCCATTGCTGTATCTTGCATTTCTGTGTCACTGCAAGTATCTATACCATATCTGTGCTGCATTTTTGTGAGCAGTATATATAGTAGTACAGTGCAGCATTTTGGTGACCAACAGTATATAGTTGTACAGTACAGTAGGCCATTGCTGTATCTTGCAGCTCTGTGTCACTGCAAGTATACATTCCATATCTGTGCTGCATTTTTGTGAGCAGTATATATAGTAGTACAGTGCAGCATTTTGGTGACCAACAGTATATAGTTGTACAGTACAATAGGCCATTGCTGTATCTTGCAGCTCTGTGTCACTGCAAGTATCCATTCCATATCTGTGTTGCATTTTTGTGAGCAGTATATATAGTAGTACAGTGCAGCATTTTGGTGACCAACAGTATATAGTTGTACAGTACAGTAGGCCATTGCTATTGATATAATAATATTACTGGCATATAATTACACACAATAAAAAATGGAGAACAAAAATGTGGAGGGTGAAATAGGGAAAGATCAAGATCCACTTCCACCTAGTGCTGAAGCTGCTGCCACTAGTCATGGCAGAGACGATTGTATGCCATCACCGTCGTCTGCCAAGGCCGATGCCCAATGTCATAGTAGAGAGCATGTAAAATCCAAAAAACTAAAGTTCAGTAAAATGACCCAAAAATCTAAATTAAAAGCGTCTGAGGAGAAGCGTAAACTTGCCAATATGCCATTTACGACACGGAGTGGCAAGGAACGGCTGAGGCCCTGGCCTATGTTCATGGCTAGTGGTTCAGCTTCACATGACGATGGAAGTACTTATCCTCCCGCTAGAAAACTGAAAAGAGTTAAGATGGCAAAAGCACAGCAAAGAACTGTGCGTTCTTCTAAATCACAAATCCCCAAGGAGAGTCCAATTGTGTCGGTTGTGATGCCTGACCTTCCCAACACTGGACGGGAAGAGGTGTCTCCTTCCACCATTTGCACGCCTCCTGGAAGTGCTGGAAAGAGCACCCACAGTCTATTTCCTGATATTGAAATTGAAGATGTCACTGTTGAAGTACACCAGGATGAGGATATGTGTGTTGCTGGCGCTGAGGAGCAACTTGACAAGGAGGATTCTGATGGTGAGGTGGTTTGTTTAAGTCAGGCACCCGGGGAGACATCTGTTGTCCGTGGGATGAATATGGCCATTGACATGCCTGGTCAAATTACAAAAAAAATCACCTCTTCGGTGTGAAATTATTTTAACAGAAATGTGGACAACAGGTGTTAAGCCGTGTGTTGCCTTTGTCAAACTGTAATAAGTAGGGGTAAGGACGTTGGAGCACATTTATCAGAAGTCATTGACAAGTTCAAAAACTTTGGGTGACAGTGGAAGCAGTCCACTGACAACTAAATCCCTTCCTCTTGTACCCAAGCTCCCGCAAACCACACCACCAACTCCCTCAGTGTCAATTTCCTCCTCCTTAGACAGGAACGCCAATAGTCTTGCAGGCCATGTCACTGGCAAGTCTGACGAGTCCTCTACTGACTGGGATTCCTCCGATGGATCCTTGAGTGTAAGACCTACTGCTGCTGGCGCTGCTGTTGTTGCTGCTGGGAGTCGATCATCATCCCAGAGGAGAAGTCGGAAGACCACTTGTACTACTTCCAGTAAGCAATTGCCTGTCCAACAGTCCTTTGCGAGGAAGATGAAATATCACAGCAGTCATCCTGTTGCAAAGCGGATAACTCAGGCCTTGGCAGCTGTGTTGGTGTTAGGTGTGCGTCCGGTATCCGGCGTTAGTTCACAGGGACTTCGAGAATTTCTTGAGGTAGTGTGTCCCCGGTACCAAATACCATCTAGGTTCCACTTCTCTAGGCAGGTGATACCGAGAATGTATACAGACGTCAGAAAAAGACTCACCAGTGTCCTAAAAAATGCAGTTGTACCCAATGTCCACTTAACAACGGACATGTGGACAAGTGGAGCAGGGCAGACTGAGGACTATATGACTGTGACAGCCCACTGGGTAGATGTATGTCCTCCCTCAGCAAGAACAGCAGCGGCGGCACCAGTAGCAGCATCTCGTGATAAAGCTAATTATTTACCTTTTAACATAAGCTATTTACTAATACCGTGTAGCCGTAATGGCCGCTAAACCACGTGCACGTGCTACGCACTTCGTACGCTATTTGCGTACAAAGACCTCACACGGGGTACGCAAGTTACGTACACACGCTGCGCTGGGTGTACGGAATACACACAGCGAGCGTACACACAGACAGTAACCTTTATAAACTTTAAACACAGAATATGCTTACACTGTAAACCTTAATACCGTGGTACTATAATGGTGTAACACTGAACCTTTGTGAGTATGCAAGCTGTTTGAGCAATTGAGATGCTCTGAAACCCTTAGCACTTATATGGTGAATCACACAAACACTTGTTAAGGTTCCAACACCTTACCAGATGATTTTTAGTAAGTAAAAGGGAAAAGTACAGTTAACAGCTTATACACTACAGTCCTAACATTAATAACTAAACAGAATAACTATACAGGAATATACACAATAGCGAACGATCGCAAATACTAATAAACAGAAAGAGAATAAATGGCAAACACTTACAGGATAACAAAAGAGAACAATTGCATACACACAGAGTAACGAAATGGCCACAGAGAAACTATGCTATAAACGAGTCGCCCGCTACAAACTCATAAACTCTACCGTAAATACGCATATACCGCGCGTAATCGCCGGAGCGAGCGTACGCAATTTGCGGACATGTGCACGTACAGCAGACTAAATGCACGAGCAGCGGGCATGTGCATGGGGTTAGTATATGGCAATGTGAAGCACGATATTTTTCGACTTTGACAGTCCACCCTTTGGCAGTCACCAATAACTGCCACTTCCTAAACAATTCAAACAGAAAAATATATGTCATCACGTAAATATCTTTTTATGATTGGGTAGAGGGAGGAGAGGAGAAGGTGGGAAAGATATGACCTAGTGAGATAATAAAAGCATGTGTGTATGAGATCCATGTCTGAGGGGTCATGTATCATCGTGCCGTACGTGTTTTAAATCAAGCTTCGAGGTATTGCGAAGTATACGTTTGAATCCTTCTTATCCCGTATTAAGGGTCTGTGGATGGGCTGTCAAACTCTACCGAGCTCTTTCCGGCTTTTGGTTACAACAAATGGGGTGCACATTAGTTGATGATACATGAAGGGGGAGAATATGTGAATGCTAATATGTGAAAATCACCTGTCGACTATGTGGGATACTACCTGGAGGTTGTAGAGATGAAGATAAGAAACAAGCGTTATAAATGCAGTCATATAACTATGTGAGGTTTAGTATACAGTCGCCGATTGGGGTCTTGTTGATGTCTTGTCTGGTGTCTTGTTGGGATCGTCGGGTCTTTACTGTAGCTTTGAGGTTTATTGGCAAACAAAAAGCTTCTTCAAGTGTCCATAAGAAGAATTACAGTCTCTAAAAAGCTCATCAGGTGTCTGTGACACAGTTCATCATTGGTCTTGTATAAATGGTCATCAAATTCTTCTTCCAGGCTGATCTCTTGATACCTCGGGGAAAATCAAAGGAGAAACGGGTGAAAGAAACGGACCGTGGAATCACATTTTATCACAACATTGTCTCGATTGACGGGTCATATATCAAATTAGTTGTTGTTACAATGCCTTCACTCCTCAGACTCATCAATTTGGTACTACGCTTGCAATTTGTTAGAATTCGAACACATCTGAATACCAGACCAATCAGTACGATAACTCCCAAAACACACAAGAGGAGCTTTCCTACATCCATGATGACTCCCTGAGCCCATTCGCCTAAACCTGAGAACCAATTTCGTGGGTTCAACCATGACACCCAGCCAGTCAATTTATTTCCCACAGCAGCGAGTGTAAGGTTGTGCCTCCTTCGAAACTCCCACTTTAATTGCAATATATCATCCATTTTTCGATCTATAACCTCGGTTGGGTCCTCAGTGTTGTTAGTGATGTATGTACAACATTTCACGCCATACTGAGTCGCTAGGGTGACACAATACCCGCCTGTTACCGCTGTGAGGTAATTGAGAACCATTCTATGCTGGACCAGCTCTGTTTTGTAGGCTTGCAGCTCTCTTCCAGTATACCTAAAGGTGTCATCGTACATCTCGGTGATATTATCTATCAGGTTCGCTAGCGCATTAATATACCTATAATTTATAACTCCTCTGGCGGTACGGGTGATATCTATCGCGAGAAGGAATTGAATCCCGGTGGATTCGTGAATCAAATCAGAGGCCGCATGCTCTGTCCTATCTACAAGGTGTCTTTTAACGATGTGTTCGTAATGAGTGTGAGTGTAAGGAGCTTGGGCATTGCTGTGAATGTCTTTCATTTTGTTATGGGTAATGGTCATTATTTCAGGCAGTACTTTTCCAACGTAACACAATCCCTCTGAGTTTGGGGCAAGCCACTTATACGCCTTTCTCCCACATATGAAATATGACTCATCGGGGAGAACATATGGGATAGAAAAGGACATGACCATATTACAAACCTTCCATGAAAACAGTCCTATCCCTAACTCTCTCATTTGTCTAGTACACGTATCAGGCTGTATGACATGTGCACAGTATCATGGTGATACTTCTCCAACTCGCATGATCCTACTTCCTAGAGTGTACCTATACTGGAAATATTTTCCACTGTTGGCTATGTGGCGTATAAGCTCTGAATCTATGGGCATTCTGTCGGCTCTGTGCGAAAATGTCATGGTTTGGTTGTTCCATGACACCTCCCAATTTCCCGGCTTTCGGGGATTGGAAATATTAAAACATATTAGGGACCTATCTACGTGGTATTGTTGGAGCTTCAAACTAGGAGGACTAGAAATATTAAATCTCTTGTCCACCGGTCTCCCACCCTTTAACTCAAGTACCTCTTCTACTGTTAAAGGATATGGCACTAGTCCTGACTTTCTATGACCTTGAGGTACTTGTGAGCACACCCAACAGTCTGTCTGATTTAACACTTTACCCACCAATGAGTGATAGTCACTCAATGGATGCCGGTCCATGTTGATATTAAAACGGGACTGACATTCCTTGATGCAACCGTCCTCAATTATGTTGTCACAATTCCTACAGATACAATTCTCTTCAGCTAACAATCCTTCACAATGTCTATTAATAACATGGCTACCAGATCGTTTTCTGATACTCGCCTTTTCTTGGTGATTGTGTTGCTCTTGGAATTCTACGCCTCCATCCTGATCACCAGAATCCATTCCAGATCCTTTCTCGACCTCACTGGTACTCTCACCGAAACAGACTGCTCTGGTCAACAACAGGGTCAACAGGAAAACACGGACTGCAGTCTCTTGGGGCGAGTCCATCTTACAGGAGGAGAAAGGGAAAGTTGTAATGGGGGTACAGAAAATAATTGAAGGGGGAAAAAAAACTTGTTACGATGATTTGTCCTCTAGTCTTGTTGTTCTTCTTGCTCAGATGTCATCTCAAAGGTGCTGTCTCTCAGTTTTCCCAAAACGAACACTCCGGTGATACAATATTCTTTCCCAATCAGTGATCTTTCTGTAAGGAGCATAAATCTTGCATTACCATTTGTCTAACTTTTGTGTGACATACCATCCGTAAAACATGAAAGAACAAAAAGAGAGAGAACAATTTGAAAAGAAAAAAAACATTATCAGATTTTCATCAACAGGCTGTCACATCAACATGTCCACCAGTATCTCTGCATAATCTCCCCCCACCAGTATTTCCCCTCTCCACCCTTTGTGTCTGGCCAAACACAACGATGTTGGTAAGACAAACTGGAGTTAGGTAGACCTCTGAAAAAGACCAAGTAGTCATGTGACGTTTGAGTTCTGTTGGTGAAAGTTACAGATGAGAAGAAAACATTTAAAGATAAATTACAAAGTTTACCCGGCCGTCCCTGTGTCATACAAGGAACTGACCTCCCAATTACATTAACTGTAACCTCAGGCTTACTGTCAAGGCTAATGATCAACTTTACTGGCTGCAAATTACAGGTGCGGCCCAAAATTCTTCCTATATGATCCCTGATTACAATTTCGTGTGTCATGACTTTGCTCGTGTTCTTGTCTAGGGGGTCTGACTTTATGTGGGCTGTTACAGTTGCTGGCATAATGCCCTTCTCTTTTACAAAGATAACAAACCCTTGGCTTCCTCCATGTGCCAGTGGCCTGGGGTTTTGGTCGATTTGATGCCTCCTCTAGTGTTTGGATGCTCATCACCATTGACCGCTCTCCCTGTGCTTCCCTGGTTCCTTGGATACCACGGTTATGTTGTTGTCTAGGGGGTTGATATACCTTCTGTAGATCTTTAAACATACAATCTCGTGCATAATAACCTTCCTACTGGCAGCTATAACATCTTATCACATTCGACTTACCCACAGGGGTCTGGGGCTTCTTACCCTCCTGTGACTCCCTGTGTCTCGTGATGTTCCAATCATGATCAATAGCGGTCTCTCTCAAAGTAGCCACCGACAAACCTCGCCAACATGGTTGGGTGGTCTGTACCCTCGTCCTCAGTACTTCCTTTAAACCATCCATTAACACATAAACTACTACTTTATGAGGTGCATTTGTCTGTGTATGATATACAATACCGTACTTACCTGTGGACACGACCTCACCTGACCCTCCGTTAGGGGGTTTGACTACTGCCTTTACCGATTGGTTCGTGCCCACCTGGGTGTCTCGTATGATGGCTGCTGGAAAAGGTGCCGACATCGTGCTGGGCTCACTTTCTTGCTTGTAATCCTGAGGGAAGTTTAACATGGAGTGCAACTTGCACGGGTTAGAATTTGTACATTTATCAGTTTTCCTTCTATCATTATTACATTTATTACAATTACTCTTATCATTAATAATACAGTTACTAAGTGCACAATTATCATCATATCCCAGTATGTCATTCTCTGCAGCCATTTTCTCTCCTGTTATGTATGGTGGTGGTGCGGTGGCTATCAGTTTCCTGATAGAGTTTGTACCAGCCGCTTGAGCCAATCCTCTTTGAATTTCACCTTCCTGTTGCCATAACTGTAAGTAATCATAATGTCTAATTCTTCGCTTCCCGGACTTTATTAGACATATCCTTCTTCTTAAATTGTGCAACACCTCGGGATTAAAACTGCCCACCCTGGGGAACTTTTCCCCATCATTCACAGTCATACGTTCCCATTCATTGCATAATACCTCTGCGTGTGATCCATATTTTTCACACATTATGTACCTCGCCGACCCGGCTGGGCGCGGAATAACATCAACCTGAACCTTGGTTGATCGCCCCTTACTTGAGCAACTGGCCCCCATTATTTGCAGGCGTTGCCTTCTCAGCGAACCCTTACAAAAAACCAAGTTCCCAGAGGTAAGGCGACGGTGAAAGTTCAACGAGTGCCTTCACCCACTCTCACCCACGTCGACCAATATGGCCACACGCTGCTTTAGCGCTGGCGTACTCAACCTAGGGCCCCTGCAACCTGAACCTCTATTTACTGGAGCGTGTGGGAGTGATCCGCAGAGCAATTTCCCTCCCCAGTAAATATTAGTTGCTGGAGAATTCCTGTGTGATCAGCGAACCTCCCTTAAAATAAAAAAAACCTACACAGATCACGTTAGAATGTACAAGTAGCGTTTATGATCCCACAGTAAATCTTAGTGGGTATCAAGGTAACAAACTAATGCACACAATTACGTGCGGTACAGTCGCACTGTGTATAAATAACTATTATTTATACGCCTTACGACCAGCGGAATCGATTGTTTAGGCTGCGAAACCTTCAGCCGGAGCTTTATTCTTAACACGGGCCTATATGGGTTTTGCGCCAACCTCTCTGTGGGTTGCGCCCACTGCCTCTGACCTTTCTTAAGTCAGGGTCTTTAAACTTAGTGACCTTCTGGTCTGCTTTAACACTAATTGCTCCTTTTACCTTAAATCACTTTTAACGTGAGATGGCCTTCTCCCACGCCACCACGTGTTCACTTCACGGGTGTACTTCTACGAGATCTCGAATTTTCTCAAGGTTCACCCCAAAGAAAAATTTACTTTCATACACACGCTTCTATCACTTCATATATACTTTGATTTTTCTGTACAGAAAATTACTTGCATTCAGGTAACACAGGTTAATCCCAGAGGAGATGCAGCAATAGAAGGAACCTTTTAAAACTAGTTTTGGGAACTGAAAGAACTTGTGCTATTATCACGTGGCTACTATACCGCCCACACTAAAACAATGTTATCGTGTGATTTGTATCTAGTGGGCGTATCTGTACGCAAGTTGCATAATATACGCTCCTTGTGTACGCTTTTGCGTCGCGTACGCTTGACTCGCACTCGGTGAAAGACACGTGTACACAGCTTGGATACGCCCGCAGTGACACAAATAACACACTTCTATAAATGTAAACGATATTTAGCTATAATCGCTTACCGACCACCACACAGTATCTGCTATGCTGCGTGCGTGCTTTTTATAATTACACCCTTAAATATTACTGTTTACTTTTAACTAAAATAGCAGCAAATTTTCTCAGTACGTTATCAAATGCAAATGGAAAACAGGATGGTGAGATATGTGAAAATACACAGATACAATACAATTCTTAATTAATCTAATAATCAATGCTTCCAATAGTATGATAGCCATCTTGCAGAGCATACATTGCTGTAAGCACACATATATAGTATTACATCTATGTACTAATCACTATTACATCTATGAGACCCATTCACTTCTCTAATTTGCATATGAATGTGCCCTTGACTGTGTGTGAGGGTGAGTCTCTTCACTGCTGGGGAAAAAAAACAATTACACAGGTTAATTTGCATTTCAATGGCTATCCTACAACAAGCAGAGAATCCTAGAAGCTTGGAGGTAAAGAAACAAAAAAAACCCAAAACCCCCCCCCCCCAAACTTTGTTTTATCCGTGTATCGTTCTTAAATCAAATATTCATTTTACTATTAACTTACATTAAACCCTATCTGAACTATTTATAATTGATTATGATATGGATTAAATAAATGCAGCGGAAACTCATAAATGGTGATTTCTTTTTGACGAAGGACGGCTGATTATTCCTGAGTCAACTGAAAATCAGCCATTCAGAAAAAAACTAAATTTTTTGACCTTCTCAAAATGGCCGCTGCTCCTCCCCCTTCCACATCCATGAGGGTTACACAAAATGGAGGGCAGACCATGCGGCTTCTATTGTCACAAAAAAAATCACCATCCAAGCCCCTGAAGTTATTTTAGGCCTGGGTTAAAAATAAAACTATCAAGCTATGCAGAGCGATTATAATACTTTCAAACCTACTTAACAGAAATTAAAAACCGTTTAAAAAGACAATAGCGTAACCTTCTTACCTTCCTCGGATTCCACCAGCATTCCTACAAACCAAGCGAATCAGACGCAGACGCTCATCTGATCAGCACTACAAGATTCCACCTTTCCGCCCTTTGCTGATCGATAAAGTCTGCGCGTTTTCGCCTGACTGCGGATATGAGGTGGACCGGACTTGCCCCTAATTGATAAAGCTAATTATTTACCTTTTAAAATAAGCTATTTACTAATACCGTGTAGCCGTAATGGCCGCTAAACCACGTGCACGTGCTACGCACTTCGTACGCTATTTGCGTACAAAGACCTCACACGGGGTATGCAAGTTACGTACACACGCTGCGCTGGGTGTACGGAATACACACAGCGAGCGTACACACAGACAGTAACCTTTATAAACTTTAAACACAGAATATGCTTACACTGTAAACCTTAATACCGTGGTACTATAATGGTGTAACACTGAACCTTTGTGAGTATGCAAGCTGTTTGAGCAATTGAGATGCTCTGAAACCCTTAGCACTTATATGGTGAATCACACAAACACTTGTTAAGGTTCCAACACCTTACCAGATGATTTTTAGTAAGTAAAAGGGAAAAGTACAGTTAACAGCTTATACACTACAGTCCTAACATTAATAACTAAACAGAATAACTATACAGGAATATACACAATAGCGAACGATCGCAAATACTAATAAACAGAAAGATAATAAATGGCAAACACTTACAGGATAACAAAAGAGAATAATTGCATACACACAGAGTAACGAAATGGCCACAGAGAAACTTACACACTTGGGAATGAATCGCATGCGCTATCTGGAAACCAGCTCTCAGTCATCATGGGGAAAACCTTGTGGAGAGAAGTGAGAGCTGGCCTGGCTATGGGGGTCTTTATATACACAGCATACTGTACACTACAAAGGGCCCTACAATCTCATTGTTCATTGGACACAGGAATTTGTCTCTGCATTATAACAAAAGGTCATAGGTGGGTTCGTACGGGGGGGATGTGTCTCTCTCCAACTGCTCAGGTGGGAGGCATCCTCAGGACTCCCACCTCATGTGTAATGGACTGCAAATACTGTAAATGTCCATAAACTTCTTTTAAACATAACTATACGCAGGAGCGACTAATCTCTTCCTAACCAACACCGGATTGTTTCTAATAAAATACTCTTCAGTTAGGTACTAGACACCACTGTTCAACCTTTGTCAGACCCTTCGTATCATGCAAAGAGGAATCCCTATGTCCACGAACCATTTACACTAAACATACTTGCAGACATTATTAAGGGGATTAATATCTACAAAACACACTATAAAGGTTAACTATGCTATAAACGAGTCGCCCGCTACAAGCTCATAAACTCTACCGTAAATACGCATATACCGCGCGTAATCGCCGGAGCGAGCGTACGCAATTTGCGGACATGTGCACGTACAGCAGACTAAATGCACGAGCAGCGGGCATGTGCATGGGGTTAGTATATGGCAATGTGAAGCACGATATTTTTCGACTTTGACACTCGCAAACGCCAACTCGTTCCTAGGCAGGCTACGCTTTGTATCACCGCTTTCCATAAGAGGCACACAGCTGACAACCTCTTACGGAAACTGAGGAACATCATCGCAGAATGGCTTACATCAATTGGACTCTCCTGGGGATTTGTGACATCGGACAACGCCACCAATATTGTGCGTGCATTACATGTGGGCAAATTCCAGCACGTCCCATGTTTTGCACATACATTGAATTTGGTGGTGCAGAATTTTTTTAAAAATGACATGGGCATGCAAGAGATGCTGTCGGTGGCCCGAAGAATTGCGGGCCACTTTCGGCATTCAGCCACCGCGTGCCGAAGACTGGAGCACCAGCAAACACTCCTGAACCTGCCCCGCCATCAGCTGAAGCAAGAGGTGGTAACGAGGTGGAATTCAACCCTCTATATGCTTCAGAGGATGGAGGAGCAGCAAAAGGCCATTCAAGCCTATACATCTGCCTACAATATAGGCAAAGGAGGGGGAATGCACCTGACTCAAGCGCAGTGGAGAATGATTTCAACGTTGTGCAAGGTTCTGCAACCCTTTGAACTTGCCACACGTGAAGTCAGTTCAGACAGAGTCAGGTCATTCCCCTCATCAGGCTTTTGCAGAAGCAGCTGGAGAGATTGAAGGAGGAGCTAAAACGGAGCGATTCCGCTAGGCATGTGGGACTTGTGGATGGAGCCCTTCATTCACTTAACCATGATTACCGGGTGGTCAATCTGTTGAAATCAGAGCAGTACATTTTGGCCACCGTGCTCGATCCTAGGTTTAAAGCCTACGTTGTATCTCTCTTTCTGGCAGACACAAGTGTGCAGAGGTTCAAAGACCTGCTGGTGAGACACTTGTCACCTCAAGCGGAACGTGACCCGTCAACAGCTCCTCCTTCACATTCTCCCGCAACTGGAGCTGCGAGGAAAAGGCTAAGAATTCTAAGCCCACCCGTTGCCGGTGATGCAGGGCAGTCTGGAGCGAGTGCTGACATCTGGTCCGGACTGAAGGACCTGCCAACGATTACTGACATGTCGTCTACTGTCACTGCATATGATTCTGTCACCATTGAAATAATGGTGGAGAATTATATGATTGACAGCATCCAAGTAGGCCCGTCAGAAAGTCCGTACGTATACTGGCAGGAAAAAGAGGCAATTTGGAGGCCCTTGCACAAACTGGCTTTATTTTACCTAAGTTGCCCCCCCTCCAGTGTGTACTCCGAAAGAGTGTTTAGTGCAGCCGGTCACCTTGTCAGCGATCGGCGTACGAGGTTACTTCCACAAAATGTGGAGAAGATGAAGTTCATCAAAATGAATTATAATCAATTCCTCTGTGGAGACATTCACCAGCAATTTCCTCCAGAAAGTACACAGGAACCTGAGATGGTGGATTCCAGTGGGGACGAATTAATACTCTGTGAGGAGGGGGATGTACACAGTGAAAGGGGTGAGGAATCGGAGGATGATGATGAGGTCGACATCTTGCCTCCGTAGAGCTAGTTTGAGCAAGGAGAGATTGATTGCTTCTTTTTTTGGTGGGGGCCCAAACCAACCAGTCATTTCAGGCACAGTCATGTGGCAGACCCTGTGGCTCAAATGATGGGTTTGTTAAAGTGTGCATGTCCTGTTTATACAACATAAGGGTGGGTGGGAGGGCCCAATGACAATTCCATCTTGCACCTCTTTTTGTAATTTATTTATCTTTGCATCATGTGATGTTTGGGGCCAATTTTTTTAAGTGCCATCCTGTCTGACACTGCAGTGCCACGCCTAGATGGGCCAGGTGTTTGTGCCGCGCACTTGGGTCGCTTAGCTTAGCCATCCAGCGACCACAGTGCACCTCTTTTTCTCTTTTCTTTGCATCATGTGCTGTTCGGGGAATGTTTTTTGGAAGGGCCATCCTGCGTGACACGGCAGTGCCACTCCTAGATGGGCCAGGTGTTTGTGCCGCCCACTTGGGTCACTTAGCTTAGTCATCCAGCGACCTCGGTGCAAATTTTAGGACTAAACATAATATTGTGAGGTGTGAGGTGTTCAGAATAGACTGGAAATGAGTGAAAATTATGGTTATTGAGGTTAATAATACTATAGGATCAAAATTACACCCAAATTCTATAAATTGACGCTGTTTTTGAGGGGTTTTTGAAAAAAAACACCCGAATCCAAAACACACCTGAATCCAACAAAAAATTTCCAGGGAGGTTTTGCCAAAACGCGCCCGAATCCAAAACACGGCCGCGGAACCGAATTCAAAACCCAAACACAAAACCCGAAAAATTTCCGGTACACATCTCTAGTATATATATATATATATATATATGAACAAGCAGCACTGTAAGACTGAGTTATAAAGTTAATGTATTAAAACACATAAGTGCATAACATTCCGATGTTTCGCTGCACAACTGTCCCTTTATCAAGGTGTGCCCCGAAATGTTGGAATGTTATGTGGTTTAATACATTAACTTTATAACTCAGTCTCCGAGTGCTGCTGCTTGTTCACATTGGTTTATATTGGATTTATGCCAGAGGGCACCGCAGCAGTTAACATTCTACTGGGGAGTGGTGGGGTGTGTGAGGTCATGCTGATGTCATAATGACAACTGCCTTTATCAGGGCTGTGCTATTGCTATCTCTCACATATGCCACCAGAGGCCTGAGACGGCATAGCACACCAGCAGAAGGTTAGTGACTGGACAAAGATTAGGGCAGCTTAGTTTGAATCGTTCGCAGACTTTTAGCATGACTACTATAATGTATGACTTATGACCTTGGGGATAGCATAGATAGTATTGGATAAAAAACAAAATCTCACACCTACTGGGACAGTGCTGTTACTTAACAACCATGAGCGGCTGCAAACAGGTCATTGGAGATATTTGAAGAGCGCTGTCTAGCTGGGCCTATAATGTCCCTAATTAAATCCTTTACATCTGGCTGCACCTATGACATCTCCTTGGAGTTGTTTGGTGACCCTATAATGTTGCAAGGTAAATCCTTTACTCTCTCTCTGTCTGCCTAAATCCCAGTGTGCCAGTTTTGCAGTATGTTCCATTTCTATTAATTTGCAGAGGTGTAAGAGAATTATATTGTGCTTTAGTGAATACTTTTGTTTTTATCCAATATTATATACAGATGTAGCCACGCTGATCATGGCTACATCTAAGGTAAACATGCACCCTCGACGTAGCTATGCACACCTGCGCCTAGCCATGCCGAGCTGCGGCATTTGCCGCTCCCATTCATGTGAAATGGGCGCACAAACATCTTAGATGTCCAGACGTACGCGGTGCAGTTGCGCCTAACAAGGTGCAATCGCGGTATGATGTAGCCACGACGAGATTGGCTACATTTGTACAGTTTTAACTCCCTGTGAGCATCAGAGACGAGTGCTATGGTGGTTAACACTGTCCCCCTCCCCCCCCCATCTCTTGCTCTCTGTTTTCACTCTCTCACCATCGACGGTAGGTGCGTTCTTCACCAGCCGGGTAGAAGGTAAAAATAGGAGATTTTAGGTGTCTTTAGGGATGACTGGGTTATGCAAGTTAGTGGGTGGGCAGGTGGGGTGGGCAAACTCTGCATAGTCTCTTAATGCCTAGAGGGACGGGCAGTCCTTCGGCCATGGGTCCCCAGAGGTTTCCTCCACAAGGGGTTTTTTCCTCTCCTGAGTGCTGAAGGATGACTCGTCCTGAGTCATGAGGCTTCTGCCATCTTGTTCCTCTTATAGGACAAGTTTGTAAGATTTCTGGATCAATCTTAGTCCGAAATTCCCTATTTTATAATGCAGAGTAAATAATAATAATAATTACAACATAATAATAATAATAATAATAATAATAATAATAATAATCAGAAGAAGAAAAAAAAGAAGATCAAGAAGAAGATCAAGAAGAACAAGAAGAAAAAATAGGCTATATTTTACTTAAAATAAAAATAGACATTTATTTTTTAAATATATTTTGCTTGATGCTGCCTTTATTTTTATTTTTATTATTCAAAAGGTGAAGAAAGAACACATATTTGGGGAGACAAAAATATCAGGAGAGTTCAGAACCATGTATGTATGTAGAGAGTACCAGGCAAGGCAGCCATGTTGGGTGCAGTACATAGGTTACATAGGGGGTCATTCCGAGTTGATCGCAGCAGGAATTTTGTTAGCAGTTGGGCAAAACCATGGGGGTAATTCCATGTTGATCGCAGCAGGAATTTTGTTAGCAGTTGGGCAAAACCATGTGCACTGCAGGGGAGGCAGATTTAACATGTGCAGAGAGAGTTAGATTTGGGTGTGGTGTGTTCAATCTGAAATCTAATTTGCAGTGTAAAAATAAAGCAGCCAGTATTTACCCTGCACAGAAACAAAATAACCCACCCAAATCTAACTCTCTCTGCACATGTTATATCTGCCTCCCCTGCAGTTCACATGGTTTTGCCCAACTGCTAAAAAATTTCCTGCTGCTATCAACTTGGAATTACCCCCCATGTGCACTGCAGGGAGGCAGATATATACCATGTGCAGAAAGAGTTAGATTTGGGTGGGTTATTTTATTTCTGTGCTGGGTAAATACTGTCTGCTTTATTTTTACACTGCAAATTAGATTGCAGATTGAACACACCACACCCATATCTAACTCTCTCTGCACATGTTAAATCTGCCTCCCCTGCAGTGCACATGGTTTTGCCCAACTGCTAACAAAATTCCTGCTGCGTTCAACTTGGAATTACCCCCACAGTGCGATAAGCAAAACATGGCAGTAAGTCATAGAAGGGTAAAATGAAAAGCAACTAACAGGACACCTAGTTCTCCAGCTTACACAGTAAGGAAAATGGTCTTACTCTGTAATTGCTTTTAGACATTTTAATGGTGCCCATAAATTTGTGCGATTGAGCGCGAGTGTGATATTGCGCTTTGATTTCCCTTGAAGCTCCTCATGTGATAAATCGCATCAAAAGTACATTTTTTGTGCATTCGATGCGCATACAATCTTGCGATTTATCACATGTCCCTTGTGACCAGAAATCAGGTGACCAGAAATGGGTGGAGGGGAGTGTCCTCGAGGTGAGAAAAAAAACCTCACAGATCGCACATCGCAGTGCAATAAATTGAATGTGGTAAAAACAGCATGCGATCGCACGTGCGATTTGATAAATATTAAGTGCAGCACATATCTTGAGATGCGTCCAGCGTGCCCGCGCATCGCATCGGGGGGACACATTCGATGTGCATACAATCCTGCGATTTATTACACCGATGCGGTCAAAATCGAAGGGTTGTACGTACCAGATATCTCACAAGTGTATGGGCACCATAACGGTTGCATCTCACTTTTAACTTTATTTTAATGGAAACACTTTTTAAATAATATTTTTGATTATGAGTACTTTACCTTTTGTTTTTAAATAGGACTGTGGGCCTAATTCAGAGTTGTACGCTATTGTAACTGTGATTTTCTATGCTACGCAATTTCTTATGGTAGGAAGTGGAAGCCAGTGATTGCAGGTCGGGGGGTCTCTCCGTTTCCCCCTCTCCTGCCCCTACATGTACTTTGTGGTTGGAGTTGCTACCGTTGCTACTTACATAGAAGCTCAGCGATAGCGCTAATACAGTAATGCAGCTGGGGGCGTCACGCCTCCTGCTGCATTACTGATCCGAGCTGCGTTCTAGGACGCAGTATTAGGTCATCTGCAACACCATCAGCCGAGCTTTGTGACCCATGGGGTTGCGCAAGACCGTAGACGAAGAAACAACAAGGAGGCAAGAAATTCTCTGTCCTCGGATGAAGATCTTGGCATTGTCCCTCCCCCGCAACAGCTGTAACATGCCTCCGTTTTGGGAAATAGATGCCATTGCCTCCCCCTCCCCACCCCAAAATGGCATCAGATTGTCAATCACTGACAGCCTGATGACGTAGTGCGACTGACATCACAGACCCATACTGGAGTTGCGCAGTACAGGTCCAGCGCATGTACAAAGTACATCAGCACTGTGCAGCATGCACTGCTATAGCGACAGGACCTGAATCTGGTCCCTACTGTACATGTCCATCTCAGGACATGTCATCATCGATTATTATACAGATACACTGTCTTTATTTTCTACAATGTGGAAACATATTCTAAATATACAACAAACACAAATAACTATTATGTGTACAAGTGTAATTATAATAGTGTACAAGAAGCAGAAGGCTGTGCATCCTGATTGTAACACATTGTTAGTATTAGGTCACAAACAGAAGTTTCGGAACAGAATGGGTGGGGCAAGGGGGCAATATGCCCCCTCCAAACCAGACTGATGCGCAGGCGTGGGTGGGGGGAGCTCTTACCTCCAGATCCCTATGGGAAAATCCTCCTTTAAAAAGTGTGCTGCTGCAGTCTCAGTTCCAGATTAAGGTCCACATAGGCCTGGAGCTGAAATTTATGAAGTGGCTATAGTGCAGTGACGTGCGGTGGCTATAGTGTGCTGCTGCAGTGGGTGCGATCAGCATGGTCTGCACTGTGGGGGTGTGGCACGTGACTAGCACCTCATTCTTGCCAGTGGCCTACCCTGCACTTGAAGGAAGCATTGCAGACTCACAACATCTCCTATCCAGACCCTGCAGAGCCGTAAGCGAGGTGCTGGGTGAGAGGGTACATGATGAGGCTACTGCTTACCTCCTATAATAGGGTTCCTCCTCATCATCTCCTGGTCCATCCCCCACCGACTACGTCATAATGAGGATTGGCTTTAAATAAACATTCTGGGTATAACTGTATAAGACAACACAATAATACCCACAAAAAGATTAAAAAAAAATATTTCTAGAAAATGAGGAGGGCTAA
The DNA here is from genome assembly GCF_028390025.1 of Pseudophryne corroboree. Taxonomy (NCBI): domain Eukaryota; kingdom Metazoa; phylum Chordata; class Amphibia; order Anura; family Myobatrachidae; genus Pseudophryne; species Pseudophryne corroboree. The sequence goes on along the minus strand of NC_086448.1, from coordinate 727,346,033 downwards.
CAGCCTGTAGAGAGGGATGGGTTCTTGTAGGTTCTGATAATAGTGAGCAGGGCTTAAAGTTGTTCTGGAGAGGTAGTGGAACTCATCTCCACCGCCACCTACTCCCCTCCCATTAGGCGGAGCCAGGGCCGATGGTAGGGTGTTTGGCGCCCCCTGCAAACTACAAATTTGTGATCTAACTTTCATATTGTCTAAAGGAATAGTACGTGCAGAAGGTGCGCTGATCATAAAAGGTGTGTGGTAACACAAGGAAGGGGCGTGACCACACAACAGTACCCCCAATTCATATTACACTACACAGTAGCACAATCTTATTGTCCTTACACCGCATGTAGTGCCCCGGATTCATATTACACAACAGAGTAATGCAGCTTACTCACGTTACAACACACAGTACTGCCCCATATTCATGTTATGCTACACAGTAGTAGCCCTTATACACAATGCCCACAGTATCAGTGCTGCTTATAAACATAATGCCCACAGTAGCTGTGCCGCTTACACACCTGCCCACAGTATCAGGGTCACTTATGCACATAAGAATGCCTGCGATAGCAGTACCGCTTATACACATGCCTACAGTATCCGGGTCACTTATGCACATAACTGATAACCATAACTGATTTAATGAGCCTTTCGCAGTTTCACTGTACCGGCCGTGTGTACTTACACGTGCATGGCTTAATCTTTGAGACAAGCATATGCTACTGGCAGGATCAACCAGGTAGCTCTCGGTATACACATGCCTACAGTATCTGTGCCACTTATACACATAATAAATGCCACCCCAGCCCCACTTGCCTCAAGTGTCCATGGTGTTTCCTTATCGGCATCCACTGGCTCCCATTCTAATGGTCTCATTCCCACCGCAGCCCAGCTTCATTGGATGGGGACTGGGGGAGATTAGCTAAGGGACTCAGTCACAGTCTAGCGCCACCTGCCTGCCTTATCTATTAATGTGGGAGCACCGGCTCATAGAGCGGAGGCAATGCTGCCTGTATAAATTTCCCATAGACGGGCAAGGTGGGCTGGCAGAGGCGGAGCAGATCCCGCCTCTAAATACAATTGATGGAACACCCTGTCCCGGTCCACTTTCACCCCTGGTAATGAGACTCCTACTTCTACAGTACAAAGTGCCATTAATACTCCTTATGAACGTTGCATACATTAAATTTAGTATCATTATGTACAGGCATCGGTTGGTTGTGGATTAGGGAACATAACAGGTTTTGTGTATGTGTTGTGTTTAAAGGTAGAGTATAGCAGTATTTTTCCTGGAATACTGTATATATGATGTCCTAATCAGTTACAGTATAAACAGAGATATACACTATATTGTATACATACACACACACTATATATATATATGGTATATGGTGGTCCTAGAGAGGTGGTGGAACTACCCCCCCCCCCGTCCACCCGGCGCCCATGCAGCAAAGGGGCATGATCTCAAAAAGAAAGGGGCGTGGTCACACAATAGTAATAATGACCACAGTAGTAGCACCCCTAATACACATTATGCCCACAGTAGTAACACCCCGTAATACACAAAGCCCACAGCAATAGCACCCCTTTTACAATGCCCACAGTAGTAGTGCTCCTTATGCAATGTCCACTGTACTGGTAGTGCCCACGGCGGTAGTGCCCCTTATATAGAGCCTATAGTAATGGTGCCCCTTATGCAGTGCCCCCAGTAGTAGTGCCCCTTATGTCCCCAGGAGTGATGCCCCTTATGAAGTGCCCCCTTTACAATGCCCTCATTAGTAGTGCCCCCATTAGTAATGTCCCTGTGTAGTATTGACCCCAGTAGTAATGTTGCCTGTAGTAATGCCCCCAGTCATTAGCACCCTGTAGTTTAGCCCAAGTAGTTATGCCCCCCCAGTAGTTTAGCCCCCATTGGTAATGCCCCTGCAGTTATGACCCCAGTAGTTTACCCCCACTTTAGTTTAGCCTCCCAGTGGTAATGCCCCCAGTAGTTTAAACCCTGTAGTTTAGTCCTCATGTAGTTTGCCCCATGTAGTTTAGCCCCCCAGTAGTAATGCCCCAGTGGTAATGCCCCAGTAGTTTAGCTCCATGTAGTTTGCCCCAAGTAGTAATGCCCCCAGTACTTTAGCCCCTGTAGTTTTGCCCCCAGTAGTAATGCGCCTGTAGTTATGCCCCAGTAGTAATGCCCCTGTAGTTATGCCCCCAGTAGTAATGCCCCCTTGTAGTTTATCCCCCCTATAGTAATGCCCCCTTGTAGTTTAGCCCCTGTAGTTATGCCCCCAGTAGTAATGCGCCCCTGTAGTTATGCCCCAGTAGTAATGCCCCTGTAGTTATGCCCACAGTACTTTTCCCCAAGTAGTAATGCCCCCAGTAGTTATGCCCCCAGTAGTAATGCGCCCTTGTAGTTATGCCCCCAGTAGTAATGCGCCCCTGTAGTTATGCCCCCAGTAGTAATGCACCCCTGTAGTTTGTCCCCAGTAGTTTGCCCCCTTGTAGTTTGCCCCTAGTAGCTTGCCCTCTTGTAGTTTGCCCCAGTAGATTGCCCAGCTTGTAGTTTGCCCCCAGTAGATTGCCCCCAGTGGTTAGCCCCCTGTAGCTTGCCCCCAGTAGTTAGCCACCCTGTAGCTTGCCCCAAGTAGACGCGCTGCTAATACAGTCACACATATGTTTAAAAAAAACAACACCATACATACCAAGCTCTGCTCCCATGTCCGACAGCTGTGATCCTTCTTGCGACTACTCCCCGGCACTATGAGAGAGACGTCCAGGGCCGGCAACAGAAATCTTGGGGCCCTGTGCAGTGATATCTCTGGGGCCCTCACACCCCACCAGAAGAGGCCAGTGCAGGGCACATGAATCCTGGCCAGTGGTGCTGCTGGCATGTCCCATAACTGACTGCAACCGAGCTAGACATGGAAAAGCACACACTGCACCACACAATCACTGTATGTGAGAGGCTCCTGTCACTCTAATGCTGCAACCACACCGCCTACAGCTTGCTGCCCTATCTAAACAAGATGGCTCTCTGATCCTTGGGGCCCAGTACAGGTGTCCCCTTTGACCCCCTCTGTCGCCGGCCCTGGGGCTGACCTCCCAACAGGCAGATCAGTCAAATCAACAGAAATGGTTAAAGCTGTTTTTTGTTTCAGGCACTGCTTAAAACGCCCATAATTATTGTATGTCCTCTTTGCAAAACTGTTGACTTCAATGTCTTTAAACTTCAGAACAAACCTCAATTTCTCAAATGTTTTACAATACACAGCACATCCACACAGAGCCGGCCCTAACCAACACATACATGACCCTCTCCAGGAGGGACACAATGCTCTACTTCTGGATTTTTCTCTTAATGTATGATTGCCGACACCTGCGTTGAACAGGTTAATGGATAAGAAAGGTGTTTCTGCACAGGTGATGGCAATCATAAATTAAGCTTGAAGTCCAGGAGCAGAGCATTCTGTACCTCCTGGAGAGGGCCATGTTGGAGTTTTGCCAACATGATGCCCTAGACAAAATTTTGGTTGGTGCCCCCTAGCGCCACTGCTAGTTCTGCCTTTGACTCTGTGCCCCTTTCCCAGCACCATAGCAGTCCTCATTTTGGTGTTCCTACTCCCTATATTTTAAATAGGAACAGTGCACACATTCGGCGCACAGCCCAAAAGGGGCGTCTTCTTGCTGGGAAAGGGCAAGGCCACACAGTAGTATTCCCAACTCAAATGACACCACACAGTAGTTCAACCTTATTCACATTTTATCATGTGATAGTATCCTTTATTCATGTTACATCACACAGTAGTACCTCTTTACCTTATATACGTTGCTCCTTACAGTAGTGATCCTTATTCACATTACATCACACTGAATTGATCCTTATTCACATTAAACTACACCACATTGCTCTTTATTCACATTAGACCACATAGTACTGCCCTTTCTATATGTTACGCCACACAGTAGAGCACCTTATACACATAATGCCACACATTAGTAATGCCCTTATACACATCATAAGACACAGTAATGCCACTTACACATATGACACACATTATTAATGTCTTTATAAACATAATGCGCCTTACACATTATGCCAACCTTTATTAATGCCCTTATACACATGACACACATAAAGTCCCTTTCACATATTACACACATTATTAATGCCTTTATACACATTAGGGTTCATTCAGACCCGTTCGCTGCTGTGCGAACGGGTCAGAACTGCGCATTGCACACGCGTGTCGTCCGTCGCCGGGCAACGGAGTGCCCAGCGAACAAAAAAGACGTAGTGCTGGACAGAAGAAGATTGACAGCAGAGAGGCGTTCCGGGTGGATACTCACCGTTGGAGGCCATTTTAGAGGAGTGGTTGTCCGAACGCAGGCGTGTCCAGGTAAATGGAGGGCGGATGTCTGACGTCAAAGCCGGGAGGAACATCGCTGGATCAATCACACAGGGTAAGTAGATCTAGGCTTACTTTTCAGCTGCACAAAACTTTTTTAGCAAAGCAGGGCTGCACAAGCATTCGCAGCCCTGCTAAGCTAAAATACACTTCCCCATAGGTGGGGATTAGTTGATCACACCAGTAGCAAAAAGTTGCTGGCTGCGATCAACTTGGAATGACCCCCATTGTCCGGCCATTTGCAGGGAGGGATTCTGATGTCAGCTCCAGGGAGGATCATCGTAGCGGGTGAGTAAGTCTTCAGCTGTGCAGAGACTGCACAAACTTTTTGCTCTTGCATCTCTCTGCACAGCCGATCGCAGCCCTGCACAGCTCAAACCCCCTCCCCTGTAGGTGGCGATTACCTGGTCACAACAGTGCTAAAAATAGCCTGCGTGTGACCAGGTTGAAATGACCCCCAATGTCCCTTTCACATATGCCGCGCATTATTAGTGCACTTATACACATAATGACACACATAGTGCCGCTTACACATTTGCCGCACATTATTAATGCATTAATACACATGGCACACATAATGCCCCTTACACATATGCCGAACACTACTGCACAACCAACCCACCCAAACACAGCACTTACATGTCCGCTAACACTGTGACCTCTGCCTCTGCTTGGATACAGATGTGTCTACATACATCTTGCCTCAATACGTCATGCAGCATTAGATACTTTGCATGAGTCAGCTGGCAACTCTGCTAACGTCGGGGGCCTTTTTTGATGAAAATGCATCTTATTTGCATTACTATGTGGCTACTAGGATGCACAAGCAGATTCTGCTGATTAAAATGAAATGCGACATGCCTATATTCTGTGTGGCTGTATCTGCATATGAAATGATACATTACAGTCATTTCCAGGAATACACTGTAATGTAGAATTTCGTATGCAGATACAGCCGCAGTCACACACAGAATATAGGCATGCTGCATATCATTTTAATCAGCAGAAGCTGCTTGTGCCCCTAGGCATACCAAATGCCCAAGGCATTTACCTAGTTTGCCTATGCCTAGGGCCGTCTCTGCATCCACAAGTTCATTGGAATATAAAGCCATCGCCTCACCCCAAGGCTACACAATGTCTTCTCAAGGTCAAAATGCTAAGTTTGAAGCAACAGTGTTTGAGGCCCCTTACAGCCCTAGGATCTTGATTTCCAGTACTCATTAAAAACATTGGGGTCATTTCACAGTTGGATGCAATTGTACCCACATTGCGTGCATGCAAATAAAATCAGACATTCACTCCATGGGGGTAATTCAGACCTGATCACTTGCTTGCGTTTTTTGCAGCGCTTCCATCAGGTCAGAACTGCACATGCGTATGCACTGCAATGCGCAGGTGCATCACACAGGTACAAAGCGGATCACCGCTCCGCAATGGGTTTATGCGAAGGATTCATTCGCACAGGCGATCGCAAGGAGATTGACAGGAAGAAGCCGTTTCTGGTTGGCAACTGACCATTTTCTGGGAGTGGTTAGAAAAACGCAGGCATGTCCAAGCGTTTGCAGGGAGGGTTCCTGACGTCAATTCAGGTCCCGGACAGGCTGAAGTGATTGCAGCGGCTGAGTAAGTCCTGGACTACTCAGAGACTAAAAAGATCTGTTCGTACAGCTCTGCTACACATGCGTTCGCACACTTGCAAAGCGAATATATGGTGACTATCTGTTAGCAGCAGTGCAAAAAACCCCTAGCGAGCGATCAGGTCTGAATTATATCAAGTTCTTCATATCTATTTATTATTATTGTTATTATTATTATTATCCTTTATTTATATTGCGCCACAATGGATCCGCAGCGCCCATTACACAGTACATAATCAAATGAGCAAACAAGAAAACAGCACTTACAGTTCAAGACAATATAGGACAGGCATAGAAAACCAGGGCTTAGGTGCCATCAAAGGGAGTAAGTAGTATAAGATTGTGTAAGTAAGAAAAGGAAAGGCACACGAGGAAAGAAGTCCCTGCTCTTGCGAGCTTACAATCTAAAAGGTGAGGTGCTTACAGACTGGGGTGACACAGAAGGGGTAGACAGTGAGCATAGACAAGAAGGTTAGGAGGAAAGTTGGCTGGGTTTGGTGAAGAAGTGGGTCTTGAGAGCCCGTTTAAAGTTTCGTAGAGAGGTGGCGAGTCGGATGGAGAGAGGTAGAGCATTCCAGAGATAGGGAGCAGCACGTGCAAAATCTTGTAGGTAGGAGTGGGAGGAGGTAATCAGTTGGCAGGAGAGATGGCGTGCATTAGCAGAGCAAAGAGGATGGGTGGGAATGTAAAAAGAGGATATGAAAAGAGGCTCCTTATGAAGGCTTGGAGTATATTGAGTGATGAGACCAACCCTAATCATGGGGTATTTACCCTGCTTCCTTCTAACTTACGTTATAGATCTTTGCTGTGTAAGACCAGCCGGTTGAAACGTAGTTTTTTTCCTAAGGCAATTAATATGCTTAATGGTCTAAAGGGTAGATAGGAGTGTAGTATCTGCTCATGTGTCTACTTGTGTTCTTATGGTTTTTAAAACATTTTATTGTGCCTTATTGGTACTTGTACTTTTGTGATATCTGTTTCGTTCATATTGAAATTTTATTGTTTGTTCACATGTTGAATACTTAATGATAATAAACTCAAACTCAAGGTCAGAGATGTAAGAGGGATAAGAGTGGGTGAGGGCTTTGTAGGTGAGTGTGAGAAGCTTGAATTGGATTCTGAATGGGAAGGGTAGCCAGTGAAGGTCCTGCAAGAGAGGAGATGTGGATGTAGTACATTTGGAGAGGAAGATGAGATGGGCAGCAGCATTGAGGATAGATTGGAGTGGAGAGAGGCATTTTTGAGGGAGGCCAGATAGGAGGAGATTGCAGTAGTCCAGTCTGGAGATGACCAGTGAGTGGATGAGGGTCTTAGTAGCGTCCTGGGTGAGAAAGGGTCTGATCTTGGAGATGTTTTTGAGATGGAAATGGCAGGTTTGTGAGAGGTACTGAATGTGTGGTTTGAAGGAGAGGGAGGAGTCAAGGATTAATCCAAGACATCGCACTTAGGGGCTAGAGGAGATAGTTGTGTCATCAATGGATAATTAAATTGTGGGAGGTGAGGTTATGCGGGAGGGAGGGAAGATGATCAGCTCAGTCTTAGACATGTTAAGTTTAAGAAAGTGCTGGGACATCCAGGAGGAGATAGCAGAGAGACAGTTGGAGATACGAGTGAGGAGAGCAGGGGAGAGGTCAGGGGAGGAAAAGTAGATTTGAGTATCGTCAGCGTAGAGATTATATTTTAAGTCAAAAGAGCTAATGAGCTCACCTAATGCCACATAATCTATGCCACCAGATGCCATCATCATTATCAGTGGGCTAAACAGAAAGACTTTTGCTATTGGCATTAAAAATAATATACTGCAAATCTGTGTGTACAGTATGTAGCAAATAAAACAGAGGAGATTTTGTCATATTTTTATCAAAAAAATTTTAAGCTTGCAGCCCATCGTCAAGGGACCCCAGTTTTCTGCAAGTCCCTGCACTAGCAAATATGCCTAGCACACCATTACATTGCCATTAAATGTACTCATCTTCCAGATGCAGACAGTAGCATCTATACAGGGCTAGGCACACAACCAGGCATTTTATAGCCTTAATTGAAAGCTGCCATGATAGCACTAGGCAACATTTTGTGAATCAAATCAGAAAAAAACTATAATTGATTTTACCCATATTGTACATGATACCCGCTGTGTGGCAATATTAATGCCATCAGATGCCATCATCATTATCAGTGGACTATTGCACCATGTTTCTCCCTGGAACAAAGGAGATCTGGGTCTTGCAGCCACAGTCAGTGCCGTGGATGACAGTCACAACTCCAGACGTGGGTGTAAGTCACAAATCCAAACAGCAGTGGCACTGGCACTTGGATGACCATGGGCAACCATGATGCAGGAGCTTTGGAACATCCAGGGAGACACCAGACCACCGCACTGGGAACCCAGGCGATGCACCCCAGCAAAAGCCAAATAAAGTTAGTCATTACCAGAGGTAGGACTGGACCACTGCCAAGGAAGGACAAGTCACCACCCGACATGAGCAGGAGTCCAGCGAACCTACATTTTCCAATCCAAACAGGACAAGTTACTTGTAAAATCTATGCCGGTAGCAAGCCGATGGGAACCTAACACTCAGGGGTAAACTTACTGAGGTAGGAGTTTTTTTTAGAACTGGTGATGTTGCCCATAGCAACCAATCAGATTCTATCTATTATCTTCTAGAAGCAGCTAGAGAAATGTTAAGTAGAATCTGATTGGTTGTATGGGCAACATCACCAGTTTTAAAAAAAAACTCCCACCTTAGTAAATTTACCCCTCAGTAGCAAGAGATGGGATGCACAGAACTCCAATTAGAGAAGTGTGTGGGCCTGATACCAAGATGCCACAAGTGTGGTTATGGCGAGAAGGACATTTGTCAAGGCACTGTTAATAGGGCCATAACCCAGGGAAACAATAGAAAGCCTTCACTGGTTAAATAAACAGTTGCTCATACTCCTGACTTTGTAATGAATCGTATTTTGACAGTTTAAACTGGCTTGGAGGAATTTTATGTGATAGATGCTTCCAAATTGGAGGAACACCGAGAGGAGCACAGGTAAAATGGAACCATCTAGAATGACCTGCCCACAGGAATTCTTGATTTGTTTCTTAATTATTAAAATAATAATCGGATACTCAGGAAGCACATGACCTGAACAGATATGGCCATCAAAGGTCAGTTATTGTCAATTTGATGTTTTTCTGTGATTTCCCGGCTATTTCGCAAATCGCAGATTTACTAAAGGCAAAATCAACCGCATAAATCAGGTGAAACACTATTAACACTCCAATAGATGGCAATACACCATTGGATAATACATTGTATCCTTAAAATGGACACAAATAGAAATATTGGATTTACTAAGAACCGTGTTTGTAAAATTGTTCAAAATTATACCACAATAGAAGAAATAAACAGACCTGCCTATGAGCGTCGGGTTTGATCAAAGCACTGGACTAATCAGTATAACCTGTGCAGGCATTTGCATATTCTGCTGAGTGGCAGCTCCTGATTGGCTGCCGGTCCAGGAGCTCTGATTGGCAAACGGTTAGCTCTATAGTCATTATATAGCTGCGGCTCTGTCACTCCATCTTTCTGCCAGTGCATAGCTAGCCCGGCTCCCAATCCACACTGCTGCCACCCGGGCCTCATTTTGGTCTAGGCCCAGGACTGGAACCATTTGGGATCGGCAAATCAGGCATTTTCACCATGTTTAATTTCCCAGATTCCCCATCAGATCGCCAATCATTGCTGGCCGCAGATCGACAGATTTGTACGTCAGTGCCAGTGGGACCGCTGATATATGGGGGCAATTATGCCTTTATGTGCTTCAACTCCTGTATATGCTTCAACTTCTTAAACTTTAAAACAAGACAGTACTTCATATCAGACTAGTACTGGCTTGTTTTAAAGAGGTAGAGAGGGCTTGTTGTGCAAGCCTCTCTGCCTCTTATGCAGGTGCAGTACAGTACACTGCTGGGCCCAATGGCAAAACTTAGGTAGGGTCCAGTCATGCCACTGTAAACCTGACTCACTGATCTGCTCTGAAAATCATGGAGAGGGGGCTCTCCAAAGCATGTCTGTTAGAAGAGCTTTCCGCTATGCTGGTTTTGCAGGGGACTTTTGGGGGAACCTTGCCTCTGGAACCTATGGACAAACCCCCTGTCACCACAGTAGTTACACAACGCTCTTGTGTAATGTTTCCATTGATAATTTTGCAGAATGAACTTATTACCCTCAAGATCTAGCTATCAAAAGAAATTGAATATTGATACACTATACAACACAATTTATTATTAAATAGTAAATACACATAAGAAACTGATTATTCACATTATTTTTCACTGTATATTTTAAAAAGAGTGGAAATAACATCCAAAAATGGAAAATCCTAATGATTGAACGCTTAATGATTTCTGTTCTTGGAAAATTAATTATTGATCTAGCAAGTCATGAAGTTTAAAAAGATAAATTAGCATTTGCTATAAAAAGCAATCATACTTACTAATAAATGTTAATGGTAAAGTATGGCACGTATATGCAAATTTTGTCTGAACAGCTAATTTTAATTTCAATCGCATCTTTACTGAAAAATATTCAAAATTAGAGGAATAATTATTTGTTCATCCACTTATGTAGTTTGTTACTTTTTTCATGTGGATTCCAGCCTGTTTTAAGTGCAAAGGTAATAAAAGTAAACCATAATAATAAATAAATAAATAAATAAATACATATACATTTAGAAAAATGCTAATTAAAATGATAAAGAAAAAAAGAAATTTGGAAAGAAAAGCTCCTACCATGTAGAATGTACCTCATGTAAATTGAATCTAGTCTATTTAATGTAGAAAAAATAAAATGAGTTATATTTCTTTCACTTGTTTGAAATAATGAAATGTGTCCATTTACAATTGTAATCATTATTTATTGAAAATGATATGGTAATTTGCGTAAGGACTGCGGAGTGCAACTTCAATAGGTTTTATGTTATTTGACAGCTTTTTGAAAACATAACACCAGCTACAGCAATATATCAACTGTATTAAATTAAAAAATTACATACATATACAAAAATCTGAATAATTATGTTTACTTGTCATAGCAGCAGGTCATGCCCTTGTTTGCAGTACCATCTAAATATGTATTCAACATTTTACTGTATTTACAGGAGCAGATGTACTAAACTTTGAAGAGTGATGAAGCGGAGAGACATAAACTGCCAACCAACCAGCTCCTTAGGCTGTGTACACATGGGTTGGGTATGCGTGATCGGCGGTCAGGAGACTGGCGGTCAGCATTCCTCCAGCGGTATCCCGGCAGTTGCACTTGCCACACTGCGGTCTCGGTGGCGACCGTAGGTCGCCACAGGTTCTATTCCCACTCTATGGGTGTCGTGCACACCCATGAGTGGGAATAGTCCCTGCTAGTCGGCATGGCGATTGTCGAGATTCTCAGTGGGTGGGATGTAGGGGGAGGTGATGTGACCGGCGGTCTCCTGACCACCGGTCACATAACTTCATCCTGTACACATTAGACAATATATAATTTCGATTAGGGTCAGAACAATATTTGGGTTATATTGTCTAGTGTGTACTCCCAATTGCGCACTCCTGTGGGTCATTTGCTGGGTCGTCCTGCTGGGTGTGCTGCACACCCAATGGGACAATCCTGGCAACGACGGCATGTATTCTATATGCTGCATTGAATGCGTGTGCCATCCACACACTACAGGAAGAGGATGGGGCTGCCCCATAACTCCCGGAGCGCTGGTCAAGCCGCCTTCATGATGAGAAATGGGGGTGTGATCACATGTAGCGCCCCCAAAACATGATGCAGCAGGGGGTGGGGCACCACGGACCTGATGTTATGCCCCCTTTTGAGCGCGAAGTCCCGACCCACGATTTTAAAAAGTTGGGAGCTATGGCAAAACCATGCTACACTGCTGGTGGGGCAGATTTAGATTTGTCCAAACTGAAATCTAAATTGGTGTGAAAAAAATAAGCAGCCCAGTATTTGTGGGCTACATGCAAAAGCAGCCAGTATGTAGCCTGCATGCAAAAACAAATAAATATATTTGCACCCCTTGCGCTGCAACATGGTATGCCCAAGTGCATAGTTGCTTGCTATTTTTGACACATTTCCAACTGAGAATCAAGCCCATAATGAGCAATTTGAAATAAAGAATAAAAAATATAAATTTCTGCAGCAGGGTACATTGTGTTCCACAGGGAAACTTCGGGGTGTAGAGTGGATCTTGATCCAGAGGCACCAACAGGCTAAAGCTTTAGGCTGTCCCAGGATGCATTTGGGCCTCCTCTATAAACCCCGCCTCCAGGCACTGGAGCTCAGTTTTGAGTTGGTGCCTGCAGCAGCAGGTCACTTAACAGGGGGGCTGCACTGGGCAGCCCTGAAAAGCTTTCTAAGAAGACTTCAAGGGCCGCAGCGCTGATATGTCAGTGTGACATTCTGTGATGCAGCTCCATCACCTCACAAGCGGCATCGCATACTCCCACGGCCTGTTCCTGGGTACTTGCGGCAGAGACGCTCCGGTTTTAGGCACATGGTCGCAGACACTCTCCTGGTTCGCGTGGTTGCTACGGAAAGGAGGTAAGAGGGTTCCCCAGGCGGGACCCGCCATTAATTCGCATTCCTGTCACGGTCAAGGGAGACGGACCATGATGTTGGCGTGGACACTGTCACCAAGCAGGGACCCCACTAGACCGCCAGGGCATAGGAGTACAGGTCGGGTGTACTAATGCCCATTTTAATAAAACGCCTAGGGCGCCATCTACAAGCGTGTCCATGCATTTGCAGGGAAGGTCCATGACGTCAATTCCGGTCTCAGACAGGCTGATGTGATCGCAGCGGCTGAGTAAGTCCTGGGCTGCGCAGAGACTGCACAAAATCTGTTTGTACGGCTCTGCTACACATGCGTTCGCACACTTGCACAGTGAAAATACACTTCCCCTGTAGGCGGCGACTATCTGATTGCAGCAGTGCAAAAATTGCTTGCTAGTGATCAGGTCTGAATTAGGCCAAAGGTGCTTCTGGGTTATATATATAGTGCGTCACAGTATTTACCCATTACTTGTATTCTACTGTGTGCTCAGTCACATAATACCAGATTTATTCGTAGGTGTTGTGTACTGTATATTCAGTTACATACTAACGGATTTATTCGCAGGTATTGTACTCTGTCTGGCTTTATCGTACTAAACCGCTCTATTGTTGCATTTGTGTACAATGTCTAACAAGAAATGCAGTAAGTCTGTGAACGCTCCTGCATCATGCAGAGCATGCGCCAAGGATTTACTAGAGGGGGAAGTTTTGTATGATGGTCTGTGTACTGTGTGTTATACTCTCGCAGTCAGTCCGCAGCTCCTGTAACCAATCAGGAGCCACCCTGGGCTGCGTTCACAAACCTACTAGGTACTCTGGTGGAACGACTTACGCCCCCTATGAGACCACCTGTGCCACTACAGCCACAAATTGTCCCTATGGTTAATCCGTCTTGGGTGGAAAATTTGTCTAGCCAGTTGCAGCAATTAAAGAAATCCTTGGTCAGAAAAAAACCTACTCCAGGTCACTCCCGTGTATCTGGGTCATCTAAGCGGGCTGCTTCCTCCTCACAATCCACAAATCTCTCAGATGTTTCATCTGAAGAAGAGGGGGAGCATACTGTCCTGTCAGACACTGAATCAGATGTTTCTGACGAGGATTCTCCATTGCAAATTGATGTCCCTGCCCTAGTGGTTGCTATTAAGAAGATCTTACAAATCACTGATGATGAGGATTCCACTTCTGTGGATAAGAAAACCGATATGTTTAAATGACAGAAGGTGGTTAAAAATCTATTACCCCATTCTGATCATTTAGTGAACATCAGGCAGGAACCCATGTCTAATCCAGGGAAGAAATTCTCTTGGTCTAAACGGGCCTTGGCTCGCTATCCTCTCCCTGCAGAGTTATGTCGCTGGTGGATTCTCATGTCACCCGCCTAGTAGTGTCATCCACTCTGCCTGTCACCACTGTCAATTCACTGAAGGAACCGACAGATAAGCGTGTGGAGGGATGCCTGAAATGTATTTACTCCCTTACAGGTGCTGAACATAGACCCACTATTGCAGTCTCATGGGTTCAGGCATTAGAGGAAGAGCTGCCCGAGGATATATCTGACAATGCCAGACAATACCTGTCTCACATTACCACCGCTGCCTTTTACATTCAGGAGGCGTCCTCTGAGGCAGGTGTGTTGGCAGCCAAGGCGTCGACTACGTCTGTCCTGGCTCACTGTATTCTGTGGTTGAGGTCATGGAAGGTGGACCTTGACTCCAAAAAGACCTTGGAGGTACTCCCCTTTAAGGGGGACATTTTGTTTGGGGAAGACCTTAATAAAATTGTGTCTAAGTTAGCAGCTGCTAAGACTGCTTTTCTTCCAAATACTAATCCTTCTGCACAGAAGGCAAAAAAGGTACCACTTTTTGTTCCTTTCGGCCTCAAGGAAAAGCAAAAGGTCAGGCATACTCGAGACAGTCATGTGCTCCCAAAACCACAAAGCCCAAGGCTAAACAATCCTGGGTGGCCCGTCAGCCTGCTTCTAAACAAGACAAGTCTGCCGCATGACGGGACGGGTCTCCCCCTGGGGGACCCCAGGGTGTCAGGCTGACTTCTGCAGTTCACCCAGGTCTGGTTAAAGACCACTTCAGACACATGGGTGCGGGAAGTTGTCTCTCATGGGTCCGCATAACAATTGTGCAAAGCGGCTACGTGGTCTTCAGTGACCACGTTCATTAGGTTCTATGCCTTTGATACTTCCACCTCCCGGGATGCTTCCTTTGGACGCCGGGTTCTCATACCTGCTAGGGCACATCCCCTCCCTTGAGGACCTGATTTTGGACATCCACAATGTACCCTGCTGCAGAAAAGGAGAGTTATGGTAGACTTACCATGGTTAACTCTCTTTCTGCGAGGTACATTAGGTTCCACAGGGCACCCACCCTGATGCACCTAGCTTCTATGGGTTTGTATGGCATTAGCCGCAGGTCCCTTCTCCTGTTGTGAGAATGTGGTTCTATGTGACTACCATCTGCCTTCTCTCTTGCCTGCTCCTGCATTTGACTGGTTAACGAAACTGACCTCCAGTGCCTGGAGGTGGGGTTTATAGAGGAGGCCCCAATGCATCCTGGGACATCCTAAAGCTTTAGCCTGTTGGTGCCTCTGGATCAAGTTCCACTCTACACCCTGATTTTTCCCTGTGGAACCCAATGTACCTTCAGAAAGAGAGTTAACCATGGTAAGTCTACCATAACTCTCCTTTTATAAATTGTGTATAGCTCCTCAATTATAAAGTAGGATATACAGTAAGTAACCCTAACGGGGTTTTCTGGCAAAGATCTGTGATTATCCTGTCTGAAGAAACGGTTGTTTTGTCGGAGGAATGTGTTAAGGATTATTACTACTGTACTGTATCTCAATTCCCTACTGAAATTACACTTACCAGCAGGAAACCGAAATCCTCCAACACCATCCTCATTTGTGGCACAGATGTCAGTGAGGTTGCAGTGGGCTTATGCCGGAGCTCAGTTTCCTCAGCCCGGCCACTCCATCTACACAGTGGCACCTTCTGACCATTTCCTGCTGACTCCTCAGATACCAGTTCTATGGTGAGAAATTTGTCTATGGGATCCTGACTGCCTGGGATACAGTAGATCCTTCTCAACTATTGTAATATCTTGTACTCACCGGAATCTCTCCAATCTCTAAGAAGTGGTGAGCATATAATCATTAGAGAACCTTTTTCATATACCCTGTAGGATCTTGTACAGTATCTGTATTTTGTGTGTATTAGCTCACATACTAATATAGTTTTTTTTTTAATTTGTTCAATCTGTGTTTTATAATGTGCAACTGTGTATTTTTTATGTGTTTTTTTTCTCCCGTGAGCTCTTTTGTTTAATGTTTGATAGGTAATTTTATTTATTATTGGTTTTGTGTTCGTTTATTCTATTTTTAACACTCTGGGGGTAATTCAGATCTGATCGCTAGGGTGCGTTTTTTGCATCCCTGCGATTAGGTAGTCGCCGCCTACAGGGGAGGGGGAATTCGCTGTGCAGGTGTGCGATCGCATGTGCAGGAGAGCAGCACAAACAGAAGTTTGTGCAGTCTCTGCACAGCCCAGGACTTACTCAGCCGCTGCGATGATCGGGGCCAGAGCTGACGTCACGATTCCTCCCTCAAAACACTGGGTCCCTCCTGCGTTTTTCCAGACACTCCCTGAAAACGGTCAAATGCCACCCACAAACTCCCTCTTCCTGTCAATCTTCTTGCGATCGCTGGTGCGATCAGATTTTTGGCACC
Source organism: Pseudophryne corroboree (assembly GCF_028390025.1). Taxonomy (NCBI): domain Eukaryota; kingdom Metazoa; phylum Chordata; class Amphibia; order Anura; family Myobatrachidae; genus Pseudophryne; species Pseudophryne corroboree. Next base: position 727,329,674 of record NC_086448.1, on the reverse strand, counting down.
ATCCTGACTCTTCCCAGCACTCCCTATCGCTGCGTACCATCGCGCCTGTGTATTGTGGTGCATACATATGCGCAGTTCAGACCTGATCACCCGCTGTGCGAAAACGCACAGCTGCAATCAGGTCTGAATTAGCCACTCTGTCTGACTATTATTTTGGTAGCAGGAAGTGCCACAACCCTCCTTCTGTTTTTTCATACCAAGCTATATGATAATATAAGGCCACACAACAGGGTGTTTGGATATATGTGAGCATATGGTGTGACAGTTGTAGACTTTGGGCTTCACGATGCATTTTGACTCTGGACATACGTATACAGGAAAAAATGTACAAATGAAAAAGCTTATTTATGTGCAGATGCTCAGTGCATGCACCGGTTGGGATACCGGTTGTCGGGATTCCAGTCTCCTGACCCTGTCGGGATTCCGGCGTTGGCATTCTGACGGCTGCCGGGATTCCAATGTCAGTATTCCGTCTGCCGGGATCCCGAAAGCAGGTATCTTGTACTGCAAAGGACCCAAGGAAGCAACAGAAATACTGGAATAGTGACATCATGCCACTCTTTTAGTGTTTTATGCACCTCATAGCCATAGGCCATCTAGGTGACCAACTAGGTTTATGAATTGGAGTGCTGGCCTTGCCTTGACCTCTCCAGAATGACGAGTGGTGACTTTCTCTTGCAAACATATCAAGAAAGTTTTTCATCTCTAATATAATATCAAACTTCTCATAACTATGCATGAATAAATTCTAAAAATGTAAATAGTAGTGAACGTTAATGAACATTAATGATTGACATATGTGCTGGAGACAGTGGTTGGATTTGTGACAAAATGGCTATTATCAAGTTGAAAACCATTTCAATAGCATCATCAATTGCTTTTGTCTCAATGGATGACAAATATATTGCCTTGAGCAGTGGAGGATTCTTTGATTAATGTAACCGTGACAACTCATTCTGTTTGATTGATTTGTTATTTTAGAAGCTTATACTGTATCTATTTGCTGGTGATAGGAGAAAAATGGATAGAGAGACAGATACTATCTGAAATGTAACTGTGTATATTGTTTTATTGAGCTTGAAGTCATAGAGCCCATGACTTTCTTCAATCAAAGTCACTGTGATATCTTAAAGTCACTGCCACAAAAAGTGTTCAGTAATGGCAAAGGATATATTATCAAGACTCTCTTCAGACTATTTGCAAATGGGTTGTTATGGCAAGAAAACATATTTTATATATATATATATATATATATATATATATATATATATATATATATATATGTAGCCCTACTGGTAATTTTAATATATATATATTGTAATATATTGTGTATACATATGCATATGTAATCTGTCATGTTACATAGGGCATGAAATGAAGGAGTTAAGCTCATGTACTGCAGTATGTGGGGAGAAGTTTCTAGATTGCCATGAGGCCAGGAGATCGTTGGGGAGAGCATGAGGACGGAAGGGAAAGGGGCCCCTGCGCATGCTGTGACAGTTAGTCCCAGACAAACAGTACCTGTGAGAGAGGCAGCATCCCAGCGGGCAGCTCGAGTGACAGAGCAGAGAGCGGGGGACGGAGACGCTGGCAGAGAGGCAGTCCTGGTAGCGGCGATGCTAGAGACGCTGCAGGCATGGAAATAGGCGCTGGCAAAAAGATAGTCTCGGTGACAGTGAGGCTGGAGAACGCTGCAGGCAGACAAATAGCCCCTGGCATAGAGGCAGTCCCGGTGATGTTGGAGAGCCAGAGAGCTGTGCAATAGAGGCGCAAGCAACCAGAGTAAGAGGGAGAATGGTGAGGAGTGAGATCCTGTCAGTGCTGAGGACTCACTGATTGGTACAAGAACTACAATAAGAGGTACCTACACTATCTGTCTTACAATAATCAGACAGAGGGGGTGGAGAGGCAGAGCGTAGAGGAACAAGAGGAATAGGAGGAGTCGGGGGAGCTACCAGAGGTGAGCAACTATCCGTTGTGTCGCCTCCCCCTGGCAAGGTAACTCCTTCAGTACTAAAGTACCCCAAATGCTTGAATCCTCACTGCATTAACTGTATATATTATAAATGTTTCAACTGAACTTTAATTTTAGAGACACCATAAGCATTCTTCTGTATTATATGGACTGAGGCCAGTTATAGAATACACATTACTATATAGACTGTGGCCGATTATATACTACATACCCAGAGATGCTACAGGTGCACTATTGTCACATATAGACTGAAAGCCCAGAACTGTAAAGCCTGTTAAAGTAGAAAGCTGCAAAAAGAAGCACCCATATCGGGATAGCTATTGAAATAGAGACATTCCTGAAGGAGGGGCAACTATAGACTGAAAGAGAAGTAACTATTAGCGAACTGAAGGCATACCGTTTCTCTTATCTACCAGCATGACGAAAAGATAGAAACGCCTTAGAGTAATGATAGACTTTACTAGTAAAGCCTCACGACACAGAGAAACTGATGATACTAAATCTGGATAGCTGTCAGGGACAATAGGATGTGTATATGCTTTGATATAGCCAGCTGGTGACCATTTACCATCAGAGAGAAAAGTCAGTAATAACCAGCCTGACCAGTCAGAGTGGAAAATTAACCCCTAACTGGATGTTAAGAGGAAAAGTGAGTTATAATAACAGTGTCATCGCTGAGTAAAGTAAAGGAAGCAGTCCAAGCTGGATATATTCTATAACTGAGGCAGTATAACTGTAGCATGTAACAACTCGGAAACCATGGGCCCCAACAGTGCACAAATGTTTGTATAAACACTCGGGTCGATCTCATTTTTTAAAGATCTGATATGGTACCAGAGGTAATTTTTTGTTATGCATGCGAATACATTGTATAGGATGGGGAGAGTATAGTGATTAACTTGCGTAATAATTATTATATAGGTGGTAATGTTTGTTGGAACGGTCTAAAGAATTTATTGACGCTGATAGCCCAACTATAGTTGTACAATAAAGCTATTATACTTACCACTGCCTGACTCTTCTGCTAGGGGACCCGACATGCCTAATGGAGAGAAAACAGGTAAATGAATTATTGGATTGTGTGTAATGCATTATCTATACACATAGGCGACTACACATTAGATACGGCTTACCCAAACAAGCCGGGTGATATAACACAATAGTTAATAGTTTGGGTGGAGGCACAAAGGTAGTTGATAGTAACTCTCTCAAACAGCTACCCCAGAGCAGAGCAAGGGGGTTACAAAGTGGAGGCACTGCTGAGATCCTGAGTAGAGCCAGTAAAACACAAGGTTGGGTAGCAATATCTGAAGATTATGGAAGTACTGACAGGGGAAGATGTATATGTATGGGGTCAGACGAAGAAGAAGGACCCCAGAAGGTGTATAGGAATTGGGGGAGACTTTGTAGGGTTCTCTGATGAAGATGTGGTTGGTAAGACTGGCGCTCTGTATGGAATAACTAGACCCATAATAGTGGATAAACGGAGGGGAGCAGCGGGAGAATCAGTTGCCATATTAATAGAAATAGAAAAGGAACCAGATGCTAATTTGATACCACATATGATGATGGCAGATGAGAATATGGGGAAGAAATGGCGCATCATATTACCTGTTAGGAAAGAGAATGAAGTAGATGATGCTGGCCCTTCGGGAGCTCCTGTGAACATCTCAGAGAAGGGGAAAGGAGATTCAAATGTAACAGGTGGACAATTTCAAACAATAGTAGATCGAGTTGTTTCCCAACTAGAAAGTTGGCACTACGAGGGGAGTTATCGTAGGCTAAGAATTTTTTCGGGCATTGTACCTGTACCTACAGGGGAAGATCCATATGAAGCTTGGAAAGAGGCTGCAGTACAACAGGCAGAAGAATGGCAGTGCCCAGATCAGATTAAACGTCAGAGGGTGGTAGAGAGTCTCCGGGGTCCCGCTATGGGAATAGTGCAAGCGGCTAGGCAAAGCAATCCCAACGCTACTTTGGAGACATATCTTGAAGCCCTAGATTATGCTTACGGTACGCTGGAAGATGTAGGGGACTTAATATCTCGACTACACCACACATTTCAGGAGCCTGGGGAGAAACTAAGTTCATATGTGATTCGGGTTGATAAACTATTATACAAAATTGTGGATAAGGGAGGAATAAGCAGAGAAGAAGTGGATAAGAGTCGAATGAAACAGCTGCTCCGAGGGGCTTTGACTACGGACTCGGTTGCACAGAAGCTGAGATGCTCTGGAACAAGAGAACCTGCTCCTGCTTTCAATGAGTTGTTGAAGGAGGTAAAGCAGGAAGAAGCGTTAATAGAGATGCGAGAGAAGACAATAAAGAAGATTAAAGTGGTACAGTCTACAACAGAGATCAATTCCCTGGAGGATAAACTATTAAAAATGATGGAAGAACAAAACAAAAAGATAGATCAGTTTATAGCTACCTACAATGCTCATAGTTCTTCCCAGAATAACTCTCCCAATGAGAATGTAAGAGGGAAGAGGAACACATTCTCAAATAGAGGATGTTTCAAGTGTGGGAGGTTTGGACATAGGGCTTTTGAGTGTAATCTTAATCAAAATATCTCCCGAGTGCCTAAAAACAGCTCTGGTAGGGAAGATGCTGACCAGGGAAACGGACGGGGGAGGCCCGTGGACCCCACACAGGCCTCCTAGAGGTTGGACATTGTGCAACGGGGAGCACGTGGTGGAATGGGATCCTTCCTGAAGGGTTAATGGGACCAGCTCCGATAATGACTGCCCAGATAGACGGGCATAATTGTGATATCTTGATTGATAGCGGCTCTCAAGTATCAATAATCTTTGAAGATTGGTATAGGATGAACATCCCGGATGTACCAATTAAACCCCTGTCCGGGTTAGTGATATGGGGTCTTAGCGTGGAGAAATATCCTTACTTGGGATATGTCGAAGTAATGATAGAATGTGGACAAGAGTGTGAAGACGAGACAGAGAGACTCCAAGTGCCCTTAATTGCATTGATTTGCCCAGGAGTTCCACAGGAGAGAGGAGAGCCACCGTTAATTATTGGAACCAATACCAGGATATATCCCATCCTTTTGAAATGGCTAAGTAAACATGATGACTTGGCTGTTATGCCTAATTACTCCTATGGTGTGCAAATTGAAGAGGAACAAGGGGAGAACATCAACAAATTTGATATTTGTTTTCGGGGAAGTGAACTGCCACCTGAGGAAAAACATAAGATAATTGAGGAGTTGGAACGCCGAGAGCAAGCTTTCTCTACTGGGGAGTGGGACCTAGGTCGAGCAAAAGGGGTGGAGCATCATATTGTCCTCACAGACACTACTCCTTTTCGAGAACGGTCCCGGCGTATAGCCCCCGCGGATTTCGAGGATATGAGGAAACACCTGAAGGGACTATTGGAGAATCAGGTAATCATGGAGTCAAAGAGCCCTTATGCCTCTCCAATTGTCATCGCTCGAAAAAAAAACCGGCAATATACGAATGTGCATTGACTATCGAACACTGAATCAAAGGACAGTGACAGATCAGTATACGGTGCCCAGGATCGATGAAGCCTTAGACTGTCTACAAGGAAGTACTATCTTCTCTGTTCTAGACTTAAGAAATGGGTATTACCAAATACCGATGTGCCCTCAGGATCGAGAAAAGACTGCATTTATATGTCCCTTAGGATTTTACGAATTTCTCCAAATGCCGCAGGGAGTAAAGGGAGCACCGGCCACCTTTCAACGGACAATGGAGAAGACGATAGGTGACATGAATTATCGGGAGGTAATTGTGTATCTAGACGATATAATTGTCTTCGGGACGACTATAGAAGAACATAACCAACGCCTTCTAAAAGTTTTAGACAGGTTGATTGAAGGTGGCCTGAAACTATCAGTAGATAAATGCCACCTATGTCAGTTAAGTGTCAAGTACCTAGGGCACATAGTAAGTAAGGATGGAGTAGCTACGGATCCGGACAAGGTGAAAGCAGTGACCAACTGGCCGCGCCCTACTAAGTTGAAGGAATTAAGATCGTTCCTTGGGTTTTGTGGCTATTACCGGAGGTTTGTTCCGAATTATTCAGCTACTGCTAAACCACTAACCGACTTAACAAAGGGATACTTGTCTATGACAGAGAGAAAGACCTCAAGGACAACAAGGAGTGGTGATCTATACAAGGTTAATGAACCATTCGGAGAAAGGTGGACAGGTGAATGTGAAAGGTCTTTTAATGCCCTGAAAGAGAGCTTAACGAGTGCCACTGTATTAGCTTATGCAAATCCCAATTTACCCTATGTACTACATATTGATGCTTCCATAGAGGGCTTAGGAGGCGTATTATATCAGAGACATCAGGAGGAATTGCGGCCTGTATCTTTTGCCAGCAGAGGGGTATCAGACAGTGAAAAGCGATATCCTACGCACAAACTTGAATTCTTGGCGTTAAAATGGTGCATCGTGGATAAATTTCACGACTATCTATATGGAGCCAAATTCGAAGTTCACACTGACAACAACCCCCTTACTTATGTACACACTACCGCCAAGTTGGATGCGACAGGGCATCGCTGGTTGGCCGCTCTGGCACTGTACGACTTCTCTCTGAAATATCGGCCAGGGGTGAACAATGTTGATGCAGATTCATTATCAAGAATCCCAGGGCAGTCAGCAGAAGGGAAGGAGGACGATGAATGGATTGAGATACCGGCTGGAGAAGTTCGTGGGATGTGCCGCATCCTACAAATAGAGAATCATATAAAGCATGCACAAGTGGGTGCATTAGGAGCAACTCCTGAAGCACTTCCACTATCCTACTGTTGGATCAATTTACTGGAGATGGAAGGTTTGGAAAAATTGAAGGAGGGCCAGATTAGGCAAGATCAACTTCAAGACCCTTGTATTGGACAAAGGATGAATGGAGCCGGTAAACAGAGGAATGACTATATGAGGCCAGAGATAGAGGAGGAAGTTAGGCTATTGAACAAACAGAAGAAGAACCTGCTTATGAGACGGGGAGCACTACACAGACACACAAAACAGAGCGATGGAAGAGAGAGATACCAATTGGTATTACCAAGGAAGTATCGGATGAGAGTTATGCAGTTTTTACATGATAACCACGGACACTTAGGGTTTGAAAAAACTCTAAAACTGGTAACCGACCGGTTTTATTGGCCGAAGATGAAGAGAGAAATAGAGAAATACTGCGGCAATTGTGGGAATTGTATCGTAAGAAAGACTTTGCCTGAAAGAGCGGCCCCGCTAGTAACGTTCAAGAGCAATGGTCCTATGGACTTAGTATGCATGGATTTCCTAACGTTAGAGGTAGAATCAGGAAAGAAATGTAATATACTAGTGGTGACGGATCATTTCACCCGCTATGCTCAGGCCTATATAACCCCTAACCAGAAGGCAGTCACAGTCGCGAATACTCTTTGGGATCAATTCTTTGTCCACTATGGGCTACCAAACCGGTTACATTCGGATCAGGGTAGGGACTTTGAAAGTAGACTAATTAAGGAATTGTGTAAGAGCTGTGGGATATCCAAATCAAGAACAACGCCCTACCACCCACAAGGAGATCCACAACCAGAGCGTTTCAACAGGACATTGTTGAATATGCTAGGAACATTAAGTCCTGTAGAAAAAATTCATTGGAAAAGACACATTGGCCGACTAGTGCATGCATACAATTGCACCCAGAGTGATGCCACAGGATACTCGCCATATTACCTGATGTTCGGAAGAGAAGCTAAGCTTCCAATAGATGTGAGCATGGGTGTTTCATCTGGGGAAAGCTCCTATTCATCCCATCTGAAATATGTAAAGAAGTTAAGGGAAGAGTTGAAAAAAGCGTATGAATTAGCAGAGCACACAGCTGATAAACTAGGAAAAAAAAAAAAAAATCCGATATGACAGGAAAGTGCGAGATCACGCATTGGCACCAGGAGATAGAGTGTTACTTAGACGATTGGGAATGCCAAAGAAATTCAAGATTATGAACAGATGGAAGGAACAGCCATATGTAGTGATAGAAAAATTCCCAGATCTGCCAGTGTACAAACTACGACCGGAGAGCGGATCAGGAGCAACTTTAACCTATCATCGGCAGCATCTGCTCCCCATCGGACGGGAAGTACGTTTAGAGTCCTTTCGAGAGGAGGGTGAAACGCCATCCACCAAGGGATTGGTAGATCCAGGAATAGAGACCAATATAGCTAATGAAACTGATAGTATAAATGAAGAAGATGAGATAATTGGCTATTATTATAGAGAGTCAGCTAATAGAGTCGAAGAGCCTACCAAAGAAAGTATTAGAGATGTTCCCGAGGATATATCTGGAATAAGAGCAGAACTATTGAGTATAGAGAGCTACGAATGCTATCCTGGAACAGGGCTAGCAGAAGATGGAGACCCCGGAACAGGGCTGGTAGAAGATAGAGGGGAAGTACAAGGGGATTTCAACTACTATAATTTCAATGACACAGAATGGATAGATGAAGGGGCACATAATAGACCAGAAAGACAGAGACGGGCTCCTTTAGTGTTAACTTACGATCAGTTGGGGGTACCTTGTATGGTGCCAAGAGTTAATCACATGGGTATGGTGTTATCTTGGCCATATTTTAGCAATTAAATAAGATAAAGAATATGGTGATCCAATTCAACGAGTGTAAGTAGATCACCAGGGGGAGAGTGTAGCCCTACTGGTAATTTTAATATATATATATTGTAATATATTGTGTATACATATGCATATGTAATCTGTCATGTTACATAGGGCATGAAATGAATGAGTTAAGCTCATGTACTGCAGTATGTGGGGAGAAGTTTCTAGATTGCCATGAGGCCAGGAGATCGTTGGGGAGAGCATGAGGACGGAAGGGAAAGGGGCCCCTGCGCATGCTGTGACAGTTAGTCCCAGACAAACAGTACCTGTGAGAGAGGCAGCATCCCAGCGGGCAGCTCGAGTGACAGAGCAGAGAGCGGGGGACGGAGACGCTGGCAGAGAGGCAGTCCTGGTAGCGGCGATGCTAGAGACGCTGCAGGCATGGAAATAGGCACTGGCAAAAAGATAGTCTCGGTGACAGTGAGGCTGGAGAACGCTGCAGGCAGACAAATAGCCCCTGGCATAGAGGCAGTCCCGGTGATGTTGGAGAGCCAGAGAGCTGTGCAATAGAGGCGCAAGCAACCAGAGTAAGAGGGAGAACGGTGAGGAGTGAGATCCTGTCAGTGCTGAGGACTCACTGATTGGTACAAGAACTACAATAAGAGGTACCTACACTATCTGTCTTACAATAATCAGACAGAGGGGGTGGAGAGGCAGAGCGTAGAGGAACAAGAGGAATAGGAGGAGTCGGGGGAGCTACCAGAGGTGAGCAACTATCCGTTGTGTCGCCTCCCCCTGGCAAGGTAACTCCTTCAGTACTAAAGTACCCCAAATGCTTGAATCCTCACTGCATTAACTGTATATATTATAAATGTTTCAACTGAACTTTAATTTTAGAGACACCATAAGCATTCTTCTGTATTATATGGACTGAGGCCAGTTATAGAATACACATTACTATATAGACTGTGGCCGATTATATACTACATACCCAGAGATGCTACAGGTGCACTATTGTCACATATAGACTGAAAGCCCAGAACTGTAAAGCCTGTTAAAGTAGAAAGCTGCAAAAAGAAGCACCCATATCGGGATAGCTATTGAAATAGAGACATTCCTGAAGGAGGGGCAACTATAGACTGAAAGAGAAGTAACTATTAGCGAACTGAAGGCATACCGTTTCTCTTATCTACCAGCATGACGAAAAGATAGAAACGCCTTAGAGTAATGATAGACTTTACTAGTAAAGCCTCACGACACAGAGAAACTGATGATACTAAATCTGGATAGCTGTCAGGGACAATAGGATGTGTATATGCTATGATATAGCCAGCTGGTGACCATTTACCATCAGAGAGAAAAGTCAGTAATAACCAGTCCGACCAGTCAGAGTGGAAAATTAACCCCTAACTGGATGTTAAGAGGAAAAGTGAGTTATAATAACAGTGTCATCGCTGAGTAAAGTAAAGGAAGCAGTCCAAGCTGGATATATTCTATAACTGAGGCAGTATAACTGTAGCATGTAACAACTCGGAAACCATGGGCCCCAACAGTGCACAAATGTTTGTATAAACACTCGGGTCGATCTCATTTTTTAAAGATCTGATATGGTACCAGAGGTAATTTTTTGTTATGCATGCGAATACATTGTATAGGATGGGGAGAGTATAGTGATTAACTTGCGTAATAATTATTATATAGGTGGTAATGTTTGTTGGAACGGTCTAAAGAATTTATTGACGCTGATAGCCCAACTATAGTTGTACAATAAAGCTATTATACTTACCACTGCCTGACTCTTCTGCTAGGGGACCCGACATGCCTAATGGAGAGAAAACAGGTAAATGAATTATTGGATTGTGTGTAATGCATTATCTATACACATAGGCGACTACACATTAGATACGGCTTACCCAAACAAGCCGGGTGATATAACACAATAGTTAATAGTTTGGGTGGAGGCACAAAGGTAGTTGATAGTAACTCTCTCGAACAGCTACCCCAGAGCAGAGCAAGGGGGTTACATATATATATATATATATAAAGCAATAGAGAATAGCGCCTAGGTAAATTCAATAAGAGCCCTTAAAATAGAGGAAGAATACTGACTCTTTAGTCAAACCTAACACTCCTCACAAGTAAGTGAGTGGCCGCTCTTAAACAATATGGAGATAAATATTTAAAAAAATGAAGTATAAAAAGCGCCTAATAGTGTCGGTGAATCACTCTTCGTGAATATAAACGTGATGATAGAACAGACAAAGTATAACAACTTAGCTGCGGATATTTCTGGTAGATGACTCTTAGAAGCCGGACATGTAAAGGAGAGATAAATTTGACATAGTGTGTACTGTTTTAAAATTTCACAGGTGTTTAAAAACCAATTTAGGAACTATGCTGGTTCCAAATTTTTAGTAAAAAACTATATTGGTTAAAAACGATAACAGTTTAATAAACACACTCCTGCCATATATAGACAATAAACAGTAAAATAGGTTTAAGGACGTATATAGCAGCTCATTCAGTTGTAAATGTAGGTATTAATCGTACAAGATTATGAAGTATAGCAGGCTTATCTGTCCACATATAGAAATTTTGGGATAGAATTCATCCGTAAATGCAAGTATCAAACGTACAAGATAAAATATAAAAGCATGGCTTATCTGTCCACGGATGGGAAGTCAGAGGGGTAAGCATCTAAGAGTCATCTACCAGAAATATCCGCAGCTAAGTTGTTATACTTTGTCTGTTCTATCATCACGTTTATATTCACGAAGAGTGATTCACCGACACTATTAGGCGCTTTTTATACTTCATTTTTTTAAATATTTATATATATATATATATATATATATATGGATACACAAATCCGGCACTCTGAGGAAAGTGTTACCTCCTGGAAACTCGCTGGTGTGCTATCCAAGAGAAAGTTTCCCATAAATATTGAAAAACACAGGCGGCACTCCCAGACTTGTAAAGGTGAAAAAACTTTATAACAACGTTTCGGGGGGTCTCACCCCATCATCAGGCTAAAATTCATAGTACAAAGTGAACAGATTTATACTCACCGGTCTTCTGTGCTCCCGCCCGTCACCGGCAGCCGCCACAGACTCCGTCACTGTACTTCCGGCCTCAGACTGCTGACATCAGCGGAAGCTACGGACAGACGCAACTTGCGCCGGGAGGGACTAGGACAAAGCAACAGAGCGCCGATGAGTTACCATAACAACATATAAACAATACAGTGATAAAAACAGAACTCAGATGCGGGGAAAACAAACAAACCCCCACAATCAAAAATCGTGCAAAACACAACTACTACATGTATGTGGTAACTACCTCATTATAGCACAAATTACCTAACAGCACGCAGGTATATATGACCTATGCAAATCATTACTAAAAGAAACACTAGCATCTCTATACTTATAGTCATACCTTGTACATATGGTCATATCTAACTTGCAGCTTTGTTTAAGAAAACTTTCTTGAGGGGAATTATATATATTTTTATAGAAGGTTGTATATATTTGTTTGGAAGGAGAGCTATGTGTATTTTATTAAAAAACTACTACATGAATCTTATACAAAAGATTATTTAAATACCAAAACCTACAACACATAACTATCTCCCAAACATATCTCCCAAAGTATAATTATTGCTCATTTAAGAAAGATATAACCCAAAGAACAAAGCACGAACCATAGTTAATAATTTATAAAAAGGCAGAAAGACTTAGGGACTCATTGAGCCCCCTAGGGCTAACGGTATCCAGAGTATGGATCCACCGTGCCTCCAATTGAAGAAGTTTCTTAGCTCGATCTCCCCTACGTAGGGAGTCCGGGACCTGTGCAATCATCCTGTATCTCAAGGCCGACATACCATGCCTGGCTTGTGCAAAGTGCCTTGCCACAGCCTGGTCACTGGTGCCTGCCACTAGTGCTGCCCTAATGGCAGCACGGTGTTGGGCAATTCTTTCTTTGAATTGCCTCTCTGTCTTGCCCACATAATGGAGACCACAGGGGCAAGACAAGAGGTAAACAACAAACCTGGATGAGCATGTCAAGACAGACTTGATGGTAAACTGTTTGCCCGAATACGGGTGACTAAATTTATTACCTGTAATGAGTGCACTACACGTGGTGCACCCTGTGCATTTATAACACCCTCCCTTTCTCGACAGAAAGTGTTGTTTAGGGGGCTCCATCCCTGTGATGTCTGTGCGCACTACCAGATCTTTAACATTAGGTCCCCTAGTAAAACTGGGGAGCAGCCGGGTATCCCTAAGAGATGGCAATTCAGGATCCGAACTAACAATGGGCCAAAGACGTTTGGCCTTTTTACCTATATATTTGCTTTTGGTCGTGTATCTGTTAACCCATGGAACCCTCTGCATAGTATTCAATTTAGGTACTTTATCTTTAATTAAATCCTGTCGATCAAGTGCCAATGCCTTGCTCTTAGCCTGATCTAATAATGCTTTGGGATATCCCCTAGCTAGAAATTTATTGGCAATGTTGTCCACTTGTATCTTTCTCTCATTAGCATCACTAACGATGCGGCATGCTCTCACAAACTGTGAGAACGGCAAGCTGTCCCTTGTGGCCTGTGGATGAAAACTACTATAACTCAGTAAAGTGTTGCGGTCGGTGGGTTTAACGTACATACTAGTACTGAGCTGTTGTCCCACCACACTGATGTCTACATCTAAGAAATGGACTCCCTGCTGACTGATGTTGGCTGTGAGTTTGACTGGACTCAAGGAAGAATTGTGTTGATTAATAATACCTTCCAAATGACTCACCTCTCCAGTCCAGAAAAGCAAAATATCATCGATGTAGCGATAATATTTAAACACAAACTTACTAATGTTGGGGTCCTCGAAAAACAACTTATGTTCAACTTCGTGCATAAAGGAATTTGCATATGAAGGGGCCACTCGGCTCCCCATAGCACACCCCGCTTGTTGAAGGAAAAAACTTCCGTCAAATAAGAAGTAATTGTGTGTTAGTGTAAATTCCAATAATTTGCAGAAAAAACCCACATCCGGACCCGTATACACCGGACTGCTGGAAACCAGTTTAAATACTGCTGTCAAACCCTGCTCGTGCGGTATACACGTGTATAGACTGGTGACATCTATACTGGCCATCACTATACCTTCAGGTACTGTTATGAATTCAGCAAAACTTCTTAACAGGGAAGAGGTGTCTTTCAAATGCGTATCAGTATGTTGAATAACAGGTTGCAAATAGAAATCTAGGGAACTGGATATCGGTTCACACAACGACCCCCGGGCAGAGATGATAGGTCTGCCAGGCGGTCGTTGCGGATCTTTGTGCAATTTGGGGATTGTGTAAAAAACTGGGACTGTCTTAGCTCTTTCCTAAATCTATCCGTAGGATCCACTGTTAATTTACAATAAGTATTGACATCATCTAGCACATGCGGCACACTCAGACTTGTAAAGGTGAAAAAACTTTATAACAACGTTTCGGGGGGTCTCACCCCATCATCAGGCTAACATTCATAGTACAAAGTGAACAGATTTATACTCACCGGTCTTCTGTGCTCCCGCCCGTCACCGGCAGCCGCCACAGACTCCGTCACTGTATTTCCGGCCTCACACTGCTGTCATCAGCGGAAGCTACGGACAGACGCGACTTGCGCCGGGAGGGACTAGGACAAAGCAACAGAGCGCCGATGAGTTACTATGACAACATATAAACAATACAGTGATGATGGGGTGAGACCCCCCGAAACGTTGTTATAAAGTTTTTTCACCTTTACAAGTCTGGGAGTACCGCCTGTGTTTTTCAATATTTATGGGAAACTTTCTCTTGGATGGCACACCAGCGAGTTTCCAGGAGGTAACACTGTCCTCAGAGTGCCGGATTTGTGTATCCATATCTATTGCTACGGGTGGCCCATGCTTTGGAACCTGATTAGCTATCATGGCACCACTACAGTGAGAGTTATACTCCTCAGGACTGGCAGTGTTTTGCACTTAGCACTTTTACCTGCACAGGTCTCTTTTTTGTATATACAATTTTTTTTGCACTTGCACTTTTTCACTGCACAGGATAAGCACCTTTTTTACCTTTTGACAACATGGCAGTTTCTGACAATGCAGCGGCAGAACTTGTTAATCAAATGCTGGTATGTGACACGACTGATACGTTCAGCTTCTCAGACGCTGAAGCACATGGCATTCTTCTTTCTGAACCGGCCTTTGATTTGGGCTCCAGTGGCTCTAATGAAGATTTGTTTCGTGAATGGTTTAAGCTAAAAAAACGAGAGATGTACTTTCGCTATCATGGGTTAACATTATCTGAATACTTCAGGAATAAACAGATCCCACGTGGCTTCAGAATGCATAATATCCCCACCATCGGACGGTATAGCATTCCTTTCTGTTCCAAGTGGATTGCGATATTAAATAAGTGTTCGATGGACCTTATTCTCCTCGTGATTGAGGAATCCACTAAAGAACTGAATTCTACTAAAGATAAAATTGTCAGTTTTGAACAGGAACATCTTGGGACTTTACGTGAGGATAAGCAGACTGATTGGCTGAATCAATTACAGAAAGATCTTGAGGGATATCAAAAAGATCTTCTTAAATTCAAAAAAGAAAAATTGCTTAAAGTTCAGCAGGATTATGCTGAGCATAGAGTATACAATTGGCTGAACACCACCAACAGACCACCACGTGGGACAGTGCATTTCTCCAAGATGAGAGGACAATCTAAAAGAGCCGGACCTTATTCAAGTACGTCGGCAAGCGACAGTGACCAGGCGCAGGCTTCCAGACACATCCCTTTAGGTGTGGACACCCGGGCCCACAAGGCAGGGTCCAGAAAAAACCCATGCGAAGGGGGAGGCAGACGCAGAGGCAGAGGGCAAACAAGCCTCCAAAGGGTCCAAGGACCTAATATTTAATCTCTCTAGTTGTATGTTGACCGAAGCAGAGACTCAGGTTTTAGCCAAGGGTCTTAGTTTTGTCCCCACACATTTCCACCAGGAGTTTCAAGGGATGGTTGACAACTTCAAATTTCATTGCAAACTCAAGATTAGAGAATTTTTTGACAAACAGAGTAATAAAGGACTGAGCACATCCTGCAGGAGTGGTGATGTTGTTAGCCATACTAAGAAGTTTAAACCTGTTTCTACATTTGACCCGCAGTCTTTTAATCCTGCAGTGAGGACCTTTTCTAGATTATTAGAAGGGTGCAATAAGGAAGCACATGGTACTCCTCCGTATGTTCATCAGAATTTAACAAGGGATGAACACTCTGCTTTGATGAACTTAAGCAAGCGTCAAGATATCATCATTAGGGGTGCTGATAAGGGGGGAGCCATAGTGGTCATGGACCTTAGTACCTATAGAAAAGAGTGTCTTAGATTGCTAGATGATGTCAATACTTATTGTAAATTAACAGTGGATCCTACGGATAGATTTCGGAAAGAGCTATGTTCTTTAGTAGAGGATAGTGTTAGCAGGGGCATAATTGATGGTGACACTAGAGATTTTTTGTGCAAGAAATCACTGACAGTCCCCGTTTTTTACACAATCCCCAAATTGCACAAAGATCCGCAACGACCGCCTGGCAGACCTATCATCTCTGCCCGGGGGTCGTTGTGTGAACCGATATCCAGTTTCCTAGATTTCTATTTGCAACCTGTTATTCAACATACTGATACGCATTTGAAAGACACCTCTTCCCTGTTAAGAAGTTTTGCTGAATTCATAACAGTACCTGAAGGTATAGTGATGGCCAGTATAGATGTCACCAGTCTATACACATGTATACCGCACGAGCAGGGATTGACAGCAGTATTTAAACTGGTTTCCAGCAGTCCGGTGTATACGGGTCCGGATGTGGGTTTTTTTCTGCAAATTATTGGAATTTACACTAACACACAATTACTTCTTATTTGACGGAAGTTTTTTCCTTCAACAAGCGGGGTGTGCTATGGGGAGCCGAGTGGCCCCTTCATATGCAAATTCCTTTATGCACGAAGTTGAACATAAGTTGTTTTTCGAGGACCCCAACATTAGTAAGTTTGTGTTTAAATATTATCGCTACATCGATGATATTTTGCTTTTCTGGACTGGAGAGGTGAGTCATTTGGAAGGTATTATTAATCAACACAATTCTTCCTTGAGTCCAGTCAAACTCACAGCCAACATCAGTCAGCAGGGAGTCCATTTCTTAGATGTAGACATCAGTGTGGTGGGACAACAGCTCAGTACTAGTATGTACGTTAAACCCACCGACCGCAACACTTTACTGAGTTATAGTAGTTTTCATCCACAGGCCACAAGGGACAGCTTGCCGTTCTCACAGTTTGTGAGAGCATGCCGCATCGTTAGTGATGCTAATGAGAGAAAGATACAAGTGGACAACATTGCCAATAAATTTCTAGCTAGGGGATATCCCAAAGCATTATTAGATCAGGCTAAGAGCAAGGCATTGGCACTTGATCGACAGGATTTAATTAAAGATAAAGTACCTAAATTGAATACTATGCAGAGGGTTCCATGGGTTAACAGATACACGACCAAAAGCAAATATATAGGTAAAAAGGCCAAACGTCTTTGGCCCATTGTTAGTTCGGATCCTGAATTGCCATCTCTTAGGGATACCCGGCTGCTCCCCAGTTTTACTAGGGGACCTAATGTTAAAGATCTGGTAGTGCGCACAGACATCACAGGGATGGAGCCCCCTAAACAACACTTTCTGTCGAGAAAGGGAGGGTGTTATAAATGCACAGGGTGCACCACGTGTAGTGCACTCATTACAGGTAATAAATTTAGTCACCCGTATTCGGGCAAACAGTTTACCATCAAGTCTGTCTTGACATGCTCATCCAGGTTTGTTGTTTACCTCTTGTCTTGCCCCTGTGGTCTCCATTATGTGGGCAAGACAGAGAGGCAATTCAAAGAAAGAATTGCCCAACACCGTGCTGCCATTAGAGCAGCACTAGTGGCAGGCACCAGTGACCAGGCTGTGGCAAGGCACTTTGCACAGGCCAGGCATGGTATGTCGGCCTTGAGATACAGGATGATTGCACAGGTCCGGGACCCCCTACGTAGGGGAGATCGAGCTAAGAAACTTCTTCAATTGGAGGCACGGTGGATCCATACTCTGGATACCGTTAGCCCTGCCTTTTTATAAATGATTAACTATGGTTCGTGCTTTGTTCTTTGGGTTATATCTTTCTTAAATGAGCAATAATTAATTTAGTGATGTGCACCGGAAATTTTTCGGGTTTTGTGTTTTGGTTTTGGGTTCGGTTCTGCGGCCGTGTTTTGGGTTCGGACGCGTTTTGGTAAAACCGAAAAATTTTTGTCGGATTCGGGTGTGTTTTGGATTCGGGTGTTTTTTTCAAAAAACACTAAAAAACAGCTTAAATCATAGAATTTGGGGGTCATTTTGATCCCATAGTATTATTAACCTCAATAACCATAATTTCCACTCATTTTCAGTCTATTCTGAACACCTTACACCTCACAATATTATTTTTAGTCCTAAAATTTGCACCGAGGTCGCTGGATGGCTAAGCTAAGCGACACAAGTGGCCGACACAAACACCTGGCCCATCTAGGAGTGGCACTGCAGTGTCAGACAGGATGGCACTTGAAAAAAATAGTCCCCAAACAGCACATGATGCAAAGATAAAAAGAGGCGCAATGAGGTAGCTGTGTGACTAAGCTAAGCGACCCTAGTGGCCGACACAAACACCTGGCCCATCTAGGAGTGGAACTGCAGTGTCAGACAGGATGGCCCTTCAAAAAAATAGTCCCCAAACAGCACATGATGCAAAGAAAAAAAGAGGCGCACCAAGGTCGCTGTGTGACTAAGCTAAGCGACACAAGTGGCCGACACAAACACCTGGCCCATCTAGGAGTGGCACTGCAGTGTCAGACAGGATGGCACTTGAAAAAAATAGTCCCCAAACAGCACATGATGCAAAGAAAAAAAGAGGCGCAAAGAGGTAGCTGTGTGACTAAGCTAAGCGACCCAAGTGGCCGACACAAACACCTGGCCCATCTAGGAGTGGTACTGCAGTTTTCTAGCGAGAGGATGAGTGCTTCCATCCTCATGTGAAGCTGAACCACTAGCCATGAACATAGGCCAGGGCCTCAGCCGTTCCTTGCCACTCCGTGTCGTAAATGGCATATTGGCAAGTTTACGCTTCTCCTCAGACGCTTTTAATTTTGATTTTTGGGTCATTTTACTGAACTTTTGTGTTTTGGATTTTACATGCTCTCTACTATGACATTGGGCATCGGCCTTGGCAGACGACGTTGATGGCATTTTATCGTCTCGGCCATGACTAGTGGCAGCAGCTTCAGCACGAGGTGGAAGTGGATCTTGATCTTTCCCTATTTTTTTAACCTCCACATTTTTGTTCTCCATATTTTAATGTGTGGAATTATATGCCAGTATCATTAGCAATGGCCTACTACTATATATACTGCGCACAACTAAAATGCACCACAGGTATACAATGTAGATGGATAGTATACTTAATGGATGACGAGTGACGACACAGAGGTAGGTACAGCAGTGGCCTACCGTACTGCTATATATAGTATACTGGTGGACACTGTCAGCAAACTGCAAAACTAAAATGCACCACAGGTATACAATGTAGATGGATAGTATACTTAATGGATGACGAGTGACGACACAGAGGAAGGTACAGCAGTGGCCTACCGTACTGCTATATATAGTATACTGGTGGACACTGTCAGCAAACTGCTAAACTAAAATGCACCACAGGTATACAATGTAGATGGATAGTATACTTAATGGATGACAAGTGACGACACAGAGGTAGGTACAGCAGTGGCCTACCGTACTGCTATATACAGTATAATGGACCTGGTGGACACTATCAGCAGACTGCTAAACTACTAGTATATAAAAAAAACCCACCACAGGTATACAATGTAGATGGATGGATAGTATACTTAATGGATGATGAGTGACGACACAGAGGTAGGTACAACAGTGGCCTACCGTACTGCTATATACAGTATAATGGATCTGGTGGACACTGTCAGCAGACTGCTAAACTACTAAAATAAAAAAAAAGCCACCACAGGTATACAATGTAGATGGATGGATAGTATACTTAATGGATGACGAGTGATGACACAGAGGTAGGTACAGCAGTGGCCTACCGTACTGCTATATACAGTATAATGGACCTGGTGGACACTGTCAGCAGACTGCTAAACTACTAGTATAAAAAAAAAGCCCCCACAGGTATACAATGTAGATGGATGGATAGTATACTTAATGGATGACGAGTGACGACACAGAGGTAGGTACAGGAGTGGCCTACCGTACTGCTATATACAGTATAATGGACCTGGTGGACACTGTCAGCAGACTGCTAAACTACTAGTATAAAAAAAAAGCCACCACAGGTATACAATGTAGATGGATGGATAGTATACTTAATGGATGACGAGTGACGACACAGAGGTAGGTACAGCAGTGGCCTACCGTACTGCTATATACAGTATAATGGACCTGGTGGACACTGTCAGCAGACTGCTAAACTACTAGTATAAAAAAAAAGCCACCACAGGTATACAATGTAGATGGATGGATAGTATACTTAATGGATGACGAGTGATGACACAGAGGTAGGTACAGCAGTGGCCTACCGTACTGCTATATACAGTATAATGGACCTGGTGGACACTGTCAGCAGACTGCTAAACTACTAGTATAAAAAAAAAGCCACCACAGGTATACAATGTAGATGGATGGATAGTATACTTTATGGATGATGAGTGACGACACAGAGGTAGGTACAGCAGTGGCCTACCGTACTGCTATATACAGTATAATGGACCTGGTGGACACTGTCAGCAGACTGCTAAACTACTAGTATAAAAAAAAAGCCACCACAGGTATATAATACAATGTAGATGGATGGATAGTATACTTTATGGATGACGAGTGACGACACAGAGGTAGGTACAGCAGTGGCCTACCGTACTGCTATATACAGTATAATAAATGGACCTGGTGGACACTGTCAGCAAACTGCTAAACTAGTATAAAGAAAAAAAGCCACCACAGGTATACAATGTAGATGGATGGATAGTATACTTATTAATGGATGACGAGTGACGACACAGAGGTAGGTACAGCAGTGGCCTACCGTACTGCTATATACAGTATAATGGACCTGGTGGACACTGTCAGCAGACTGCTAAACTACTAGTACTACTAGTATAAAGAAAAAAAGCCACCACAGGTATACAATGTAGATGGATGGATAGTATACTTTATGGATGACGAGTTACAACACAGAGGTAGGTACAGCAGTGGCCTACCGTACTGCTATATACAGTATAATAAATGGACCTGGTGGACACTGTCAGCAAACTGCTAAACTAGTATAAAGAAAAAAAGCCACCACAGGTATACAATGTAGATGGATGGATAGTATACTTATTAATGGATGACGAGTGACGACACAGAGGTAGGTACAGCAGTGGCCTACCGTACTGCTATATACAGTATAATAAATGGACCTGGTGGACACTGTCAGCAAACTGCTAAACTAGTATAAAGAAAAAAAGCCACCACAGGTATACAATGTAGATGGATGGATAGTATACTTATTAATGGATGACGAGTGACGACACAGAGGTAGGTACAGCAGTGGCCTACCGTACTGCTATATACAGTATAATAAATGGACCTGGTGGACACTGTCAGCAAACTGCTAAACTAGTATAAAAAAAAAAGCCACCACAGGTATACAATGTAGATGGATGGATAGTATACTTATGGATGACGAGTGACGACACAGAGGTAGGTACAGCAGTGGCCTACCGTACTGCTATATACAGTATAATGGACCTGGTGGACACTGTCAGCAAACTGCTAAACTAGTATAAAAAAAAGCCACCACAGGAGTGTTTTTCAGGCAGACAAACGTCGTATACTGGTGGTCACTGTCAGCAAAACTGTGCACTGTACTCCTGCTATAGCTGCTCCCCAGTCCCCACAATTAAGCAGTGTGAGCACTCAGCACAGATATATAATGCAGCACACTGAGCAGTAGCACAGATATGGTATGGAGCGTTTTTTTCAGGCAGAGAACGGATAAAAAACTGGTGGTCACTTTACTTATCAGCAAAACTCTGCACTGTACTCCTCCTAACAGCTGCTCCCCAATCCTCCCCACAATTATAGTAAAAATAAGATTTTACTCACCGGTAAATCTATTTCTCATAGTCTGTAGTGGATGCTGGGAACTCTGTAAGGACCATGGGGAATAGCGGCTCCGCAGGAGACTGGGCACAACTAAAGAAAGCTTTAGGACTACCTGGTGTGCACTGGCTCCTCCCTCTATGACCCTCCTCCAGACCTCAGTTAGGATACTGTGCCCGGAAGAGCTGACACAATAAGGAAAGGATTTGGAATCCCGGGTAAGACTCATACCAGCCACACCAATCACACCGTATAACTCGTGATACTATACCCAGTTAACAGTATGAAATATAACTGAGCCTCTCAACAGATGGCTCAACAATAACCCTTTAGTTAAACAATAACTATATACAAGTATTGCAGACAATCCGCACTTGGGACGGGCGCCCAGCATCCACTACGGACTACGAGAAATAGATTTACCGGTGAGTAAAATCTTATTTTCTCTAACGTCCTAAGTGGATGCTAGGAACTCCGTAAGGACCATGGGGATTATACCAAAGCTCCCAAACGGGCGGGAGAGTGCGGATGACTCTGCAGCACCGAATGAGCGAACTCTAGGTCCTCCTCAGCCAGGGTATCAAACTTGTAGAATTTAGCAAATGTGTTTGACCCCGACCAAGCAGCTGCTCGGCAAAGTTGTAAAGCCGAGACCTCTCGGGCAACCGCCCAAGAAGAGCCCACCTTCCTCGTGGAATGGGCTTTTACAGATTTAGGATGCGGCAGTCCAGCCGCAGAATGTGCAAGTTGAAACGTGCTACAGATCCAGCGAGCAATAGTCTGCTTTGAAGCAGGCGCACCCAACTTGTTGGGTGCATGCAGGATAAATAGCGAGTCAGTCTTTCTGACTCCAGCTGTCCTGGAAACATAGATTTTTAGGGCCCGGACTACGTCCAGCAACTTGGAATCCTCCAAGTCACGAGTAGCCGCAGGCACCACAATAGGCTGGTTCAAATGAAAAGCTGAAACCACCTTTGGGAGAAATTGTGGACGAGTCCTCAATTCCGCCCTATCCATATGGAAAATCAGATAAGGGCTTTTACATGACAAAGCCGCCAATTCTGACACACGCCTGGCCGAAGCCAAGGCCAACAGCATGACCACTTTCCACGTGAGATATTTTAGTTCCACGGTTTTAAGTGGTTCAAACCAATGTGACTTTAGGAAATCCAACACCACGTTGAGATCCCAAGGTGCCACTTGGGGCACAAAAGGGGGCTGAATATGCAGCACTCCCTTATCAAATGTCTGAACTTCAGGTAGTGAAGCCAGTTCTTTCTGGAAGAAAATCGATAGAGCCGAAATCTGGACCTTAATGGAACCCAATTTTAGGGCCATAGTCACCCCTGACTGTAGGAAGTGCAGAAAACGGCCCAGCTGAAATTCCTCCGTTGGGGCCTTCCTAGCCTCACACCACGCAACATATTTCCGCCATATGCGGTGATAATGGTTTGCGGTCACTTCTTTCCTAGCTTTAATCAGCGTAGGGATGACTTCCTCCGGAATGCCCTTTTCCTTCAGGATCCGGCGTTCAACCGCCATGCCGTCAAACGCAGCCGCGGTAATTCCTGGAACAGACAGGGCCCCTGCTGCAGCATGTCCTGTCTGAGCGGCAGAGGCCATGGGTCCTCTGAGATCATTTGTTGAAGTTCTGGGTACCAAGCTCTTCTTGGCCAATCCGGAACAATGAGTATAGTTCTTACTCCTCTTCTTCTTATTATCCTCAGTACCTTGGGTATGAGAGGAAGAGGAGGGAACACATAAACCGACTGGTACACCCACGGTGTCACTAGAGCGTCCACAGCTATTGCCTGAGGGTCTCTCGACCTGGCGCAATATCTTTCTAGCTTTTTGTTGAGTTGGGACGCCATCATGTCCACCTGTGGCCGTTCCCAACGGTTTACCATCAGCCGAAAGACTTCTGGATGAAGTCCCCACTCTCCCGGGTGGAGGTCGTGCCTGCTGAGGAAGTCTGCTTCCCAGTTGTCCACTCCCGGAATGAACACTGCTGACAGTGCTAACACGTGATTTTCCGCCCATCAGAGAATCCTTGTGACTTCTGCCATCGCCATCCTGCTTCTTGTGCCGCCCTGTCGGTTTACATGGGCGACCGCCGTGATGTTGTCTGACTGGATCAGTACCGGCTGGTTTTGAAGCAGGGGTCTTGCCTGACTTAGGGCATTGTAGATGGCCCTTAGTTCCAGAATATTTATGTGTAGGGAAATCTCCTGGCTTGACCATAGTCCTTGGAAGTTTCTTCCCTGTGTGACTGCCCCCCAGCCTTGAAGGCTGGCATCCGTGGTCACCAGGACCCAGTCCTGAATGCCGAATCTGCGGCCCTCTAGAAGATGAGCACTCTGCAGCCACCACAGCAGAGACACCCTGGTCCTTGGAGACAGGGTTATCAGCCAATGCATCTGAAGATGCGATCCGGACCACTTGTCCAACAGATCCCACTGAAAGATTCTTGCATGGAACCTGCCGAATGGAATTGCTTCGTAGGAAGCTACCATTTTTCCCAGGACTCGCGTGCAGTGATGCACCGACACCTGTTTTGGTTTCAGGAGATCTCTGACTAGAGATGACAACTCCTTGGCTTTCTTCTCCGGGAGAAACACCCTTTTCTGGTCTGTGTCCAGAACCATCCCCAGGAACAGTAGACGTGTCGTAGGAACCAGCTGGGACTTTGGAATATTCAGAATCCAACCGTGCTGTTGTAGTACCTCCCGAGATAGTGCTACCCTGACCAACAACTGCTCCCTGGACCTCGCCTTTATAAGGAGATCGTCCAAGTACGGGATAATTAAAACTCCCTTTTTCCGAAGGAGTATCATCATTTCGGCCATTACCTTGGTAAATACCCTCGGTGCCGTGGACAGACCAAACGGCAACGTCTGGAATTGGTAATGACAGTCCTGTACCACAAATCTGAGGTACTCCTGGTGAGGAGGGTAAATGGGGACATGTAGGTAAGCATCCTTGATGTCCAGTGATACCATGTAATCCCCTTCCTCCAGGCTTGAAATAACCGCCCTGAGCGATTCCATCTTGAACTTGAACCTTTTTATATAGGTGTTCAAGGATTTCAAATTTAAAATGGGTCTCACCGAACCGTCCGGTTTCGGTACCACAACATTGTGGAATAGTAACCCCTTCCTTGTTGAAGGAGGGGTACTTTGACTATCAAACAAAAAGAAAAAACTCTTTTGCTGCGCCTGTGTGTAATGATCTATTATAAATAAATATAAATTGAACCTGGATCTTATGGCGTGGGAAAACGCATTCGCCACTATAAGGAGATGTGCAGTACTCCTATGGGGTTAATCGAGTTATGGAATGAAAATAGAGGCGCTCATGAGAAACACACACCAAAATATCACAGGTTCAGTATCAGCCAAGGAATAATGCAGAAAATATAAAATATATATATATTTATTAATAGTGATATAAAAATACTATTTCATAATGGAAAATTCACAATTGATATTCCTCATGATTTTAGCATGATATATAAGATACAAAAGTTTAAAAATTACATGAATTTATCTAAATCTTAATAATATATTAATATACTTAAGAAATCACTGAACTATACGATTCAAGAAATGTGTATCAGAATGTTGCAGTCTCTTTTAGAAACACTGTTGCCACAGCTGCTAAACGTGATTCCTGAATGTGTCACATTGACTGCTCGTATTATTAATAGTCAGCATAAATTGATATGTGAAATACCTCTCCGCAAGGGCTGGTGAACCCGAGCGTCCCCGGGTGAGTCCAAAAGTTGCCCAGTAGATAAAGAAGCTGGAGGGTACGTAGACTATCTGAATCTATCGGCCGTCCGCGGCTTCACCAACAGCAGCCGCGGACGGCTTTCTACGTGGCCACACGATCAGCTGCAGACGCCGCACGGCTACGGCAATCATCTCCAGCGTTCTCCACCTCGGTCCTTACCGGCGGACGGTGCACGTCCAGGTAGCTTGGAAGGAACGCACACATATACCCGGGCTTAAGATACCACCTGATCCAGCAGCTATACATCTGCCGCTCACAATTACCTGCACAGCACTTGCAAGGTGAAATAAGCAGGGTAATCAAACAAACCGCGCAGCCGGCCGATAGATTCAGATATTCTACGTACCCTCCAGCTTCTTTATCTACTGGGCAACTTTTGGACTCACCCGGGGACGCTCGGGTTCACCAGCCCTTGTGGAGAGGTATTTCACATATCAATTTATGCTGACTATTAATAATACGAGCAGTCAATGTGACACATTCAGGAATCACGTTTAGCAGCTGTGGCAACAGTGTTTCTAAAAGAGACTGCAACATTCTGATACACATTTCTTGAATCGTATAGGTCAGTGATTTCTTAAGTATATTAATATATTATTAAGATTTAGATAAATTCATGTAATTTTTAAACTTTTGTATCTTATATATCATGCTAAAATCATAAGGAATATCAATTGTGAATTATCCATTATGAAATAGTATTTTTATATCACTATTAATAAATATATATATATTTTATATTTTCTGCATTATTCCTTGGCTGATACTGAACCTGTGATATTTTGGTGTGTGTTTCTCATGAGCGCTTCTATTTTCATTCCATAACTCGTACTTTGACTATCACCTGCTGCGAATACAGCTTGTGAATTGCCTCCAGCACTGCCTCACTGTCCGGGGGAGCTGTTGGCAAGGCAGATTTGAGGAAACGGCGAGGGGGAGACGTCTCGAATTCCAGCTTGTACCCCTGAGATACTACTTGTAGAATCCAGGGATCCACCCGTGAGCGAGCCCACTGGTCGCTGAAGTTCTTGAGACGGGCCCCCACCATACCTGGCTCCGCCTGTGGAGCCCCAGCATCATGCGGTGGACTCAGAGGAAGCGGGGGAGGGCTTTTGTTCCTGGGAACTGGCTGTATGCTGCAGCTTTTTCCCTCTGCCTCTGGGCAGAAAGGACGCGCCTTTAACCCGCTTGCCTTTCTGGGACCGAAAGGACTGTACCTGATAATACGGTGCTTTCTTTGGCTGTGAGGGAACATGGGGTAAAAATGCTGACTTCCCAGCTGTCGCTGTGGAAACGAGGTCCGAGAGACCATCCCCAAACAACTCCTCACCCTTGTAAGGCAAAACTTCCATGTGCCTTTTAGAATCTGCATCCCCTGTCCACTGCCGAGTCCATAAACACCTCCTGGCAGAAATGGACATTGCACTTATTTTAGATGCCAGTCGGCAAATATCCCTCTGTGCATCTCTCATGTATAAGACTGCGTCTTTAATATGCTCTATGGTTAGCAATATAGTGTCCCTGTCTAAGGTATCAATATTTTCTCACAGGGAATCTGACCACGCAGCTGCAGCACTGCACATCCATGCTGAGGCAATAGCTGGTCTCAGTATAATACCTGAGTGTGTATAAACAGACTTCAGGATAGCCTCCTGCTTCCTATCAGCAGGCTCCTTTAGGGCGGCCGTGTCCGGAGACGGTAGTGCCACCTTCTTTGACAGGCGTGTGAGCGCTTTATCCACCCTAGGGGATGTCTCCCAACGTGACCTATCCTCTGACGGGAAAGGGTACGCCATTAGTAACTTTTTTGAAATTACCAGTTTCTTATCGGGGGAAGCCCACGCTTCTTCACACACTTCATTTAATTCATCAGAAGGGGAAAAAACCACTGGTAGTTTTTTCTCCCCAATCATAATAACCTTTTTTGTGGTACCTGGGGTAATATCAGAAATGTGCAACACATTTTTCATTGCCGTAATCATGTAACGGGTGGCTCTATTGGAATGTACACTAGTCTCATCATCGTCGACACTGGAGTCAGTATCCGTGTCGACATCTGTGTCTGCCATCTGCGGTAGCGGGCGTTTTAGAGCCCCTGATGGCTTTTGAGACGTCTGGGCAGGCACGGGCTGAGAAGCCGGCTGTCCCACATCTGCTATGTCGTCAAACCTTTTATGTAAGGAGTTGACACTGTCGCGTAATTCCTTCCACATATCCATCCACTCAGGTGTCGTCCCCGCAGGGGGTGACATCACATTTATCGGCACCTGCTCCGCCTCCACATAAGCCTCCTCATCAAACATGTCGACACAGCCGTACCGACACACCGCACACACACAGGGAATGCTCTGACTGAGGACAGGACCCCACAAAGCCCTTTGGGGAGACAGAGAGAGAGTATGCCAGCACACACCAGAGCGCTATATAAAACAGGGATACACACTACACAGTGATTTTTTCCCTTATAGCTGCTTATATAACACAGATTGCGCCTAAAATTAGTGCCTCCCCTCTCTTTTTTACCCTATGTAGTCTGGAACTGCAGGGGAGAGCCTGGGGAGCGATCCTTCCAGCGGAGCTGTGAGTGAAAATGGCGCCAGTGTGCTGAGGGAGATAGCCCCGCCCCTTTTTCGGCGGGCTTCTCCCGCTTTTTTTATACTGTTATGGCAGGGGATTTTTCACATATATAGTCTTAAAGGCTATATTATGTGTTAATTTTGCCAAGTAAGGTACTTATATTGCAGCCCAGGGCGCCCCCCCCCCCCCAGCGCCCTGCACCCATCAGTGACCGGAGTATGTGGTGTGCCTGGGGAGCAATGGCGCACAGCTGCAGTGCTGTGCGCTACCTTAATGAAGACCGAAGTCTTCTGCCGCCGATTTCCAGGAACGTCTTCTTGCTTCTGGCTCTGCTAGGGGGACGGCGGCGCGGCTCCGGGACCGGACGACCGAGGCTGGGCCTGTGTTCGATCCCTCTGGAGCTAATGGTGTCCAGTAGCCTAGAAGCCCAAGCTAGCTGCAAGCAGGTAGGTTCGCTTCTCTTCCCTAGGTCCCTCGTAGCAGTGAGTCTGTTGCCAGCAGATCTCACTGAAAATAAAAAACCTAAATATTACTTTCTTTCTAAGAGCTCAGGAGAGCCCCTAGTGTGCTTCCAGCTCGGCCGGGCACAAAATTCTAACTGAGGTCTGGAGGAGGGTCATAGAGGGAGGAGCCAGTGCACACCAGGTAGTCCTAAAGCTCTCTTTAGTTGTGCCCAGTCTCCTGCGGAGCCGCTATTCCCCATGGTCCTTACGGAGTTCCCAGCATCCACTTAGGACGTTAGAGAAATAAATTTAAACAAGCAATCAGTCTCTCAGTCTCAGATCAACTGTCTCGTATTAGTAGTGTACGGAGAGGACGCCAGCCACGTCCTCTCCCTATCAATCTCAATGCACGTGTGAAAATGGCGGCGACGCGCAGCTGCTTATATAGAATCCGAATCTCGCGAGAATCCGACAGCGGGATGATGATGTTCGGGCGCGCTCGGGTTAACCGAGCCATACGGGAGAATCCGAGTATGGCTCGGACCCGTGTACAAAGGCTGAAGTTCGGGGGGGTTCGGTTTCTCGGAAACCGAACCCGCTCATCACTAATAATTATACTTTGGGAGATATGTTTGGGAGATAGTTATGTGTTGTAGGTTTTGGTATTTAAATAATCTTTTGTATAAGATTCATGTAGTAGTTTTTTAATAAAATACACATAGCTCTCCTTCCAAACAAATATATACAACCTTCTATAAAAATATATATAATTCCCCTCAAGAAAGTTTTCTTAAACAAAGCTGCAAGTTAGATATGACCATATGTACAAGGTATGACTATAAGTATAGAGATGCTAGTGTTTCTTTTAGTAATGATTTGCATAGGTCATATATACCTGCGTGCTGTTAGGTAATTTGTGCTATAATGAGGTAGTTACCACATACATGTAGTAGTTGTGTTTTGCACGATTTTTGATTGTGGGGGTTTGTTTGTTTTCCCCGCATCTGAGTTCTGTTTTTATCACTGTATTGTTTATATGTTGTTATGGTAACTCATCGGCGCTCTGTTGCTTTGTCCTAGTCCCTCCCGGCGCAAGTCGCGTCTGTCCGTAGCTTCCGCTGATGTCAGCAGTCTGAGGCAGGAAGTACAGTGACGGAGTCTGTGGCGGCTGCCGGTGACGGGCGGGAGCACAGAAGACCGGTGAGTATAAATCTGTTCACTTTGTACTATGAATTTTAGCCTGATGATGGGGTGAGACCCCCCGAAACGTTGTTATAAAGTTTTTTCACCTTTACAAGTCTGGGAGTGCCGCCTGTGTTTTTCAATATATATATATATA
Organism: Pseudophryne corroboree; assembly: GCF_028390025.1. Classification (NCBI taxonomy): domain Eukaryota; kingdom Metazoa; phylum Chordata; class Amphibia; order Anura; family Myobatrachidae; genus Pseudophryne; species Pseudophryne corroboree. The sequence continues at coordinate 727,299,700 of NC_086448.1, read as the reverse complement.
TATATATATATATATATTGTGGAACAGTGATCAGTCCTTGCGCAAAAGATCCTTAGGGCATCAGAGGTTTTTTTTTCCTTTTTATCCAAGTGCCGCTTCAATCCACTCCGTGCCACCGGAGTCAGATAAAGACTAAAGGACAAACGGAGAGCACACTCGTGAATAGTATAAAAGACACAATTTTACTTGAAACATTTGCTCACGTACATCAAGGTTAAAATAGATCAGCATAAATGGCACAATCACTTAGCCGCTCTGCAGCAATGTTGTGGCTTGCTTCTCAACCAGCTGTGATTTCAGCAGGTGATGTCACAACGTCCACGTCTTTGGCCACGCCCAATGCGTTTCATCCAATGGGAACTGATGAAATGCGTTGGACGTGGCCAGAGACGTGGACGTTGTGACGTCACCTGCTGGAATCAGAGCTGGTTGAGAAGCAATCCACAACATCGCTGCAGAGCGGCTAAGTGATTGTGCCATTTATGCTGATTTATTTTAACCTTGATGTACGTGAGCATATGTTTCAAGTAAAATTGTGTCTTTTATACTATTCACGAGCGCGCTCTCCTTTTGTCCTTTAAAATATATATATATATATACAAATGGATGTGCGGCACTCCAGACGACTTAAGTAACAATGTTTAAGCCTGAAGACGATGTGTTAAACATTGAAACGTTGCTTTCATTTACTGCCTAAGTTTCGTTACTTAAGTCGTCTGGAGTGCCGCACATCCATTTGTGTCTATTGAACTTTATCTTTACCGGCGCGGGTGTACAGCTGATGGGAGAGCCGGTACTTTCTGCTTTTATATATATATATATATATAGTCCCAGGAATGAACCCGCACTCGGATGCTGATAATCTGAATACAAAGAGGGTGCCCTCAGCAAATATAATTGCACAAAAAAAGGAAGAAGGCTGCGGCACTCCGTAAGCAGAAGATGAATATATTGGTTTTTAAAAAATCATAACAGCAGTGTATATGTCAGCAACGTTTCGGTACACGCAGGTACCGTTCTCAAGCTGTGTGCTGCTGCAAGATGAAATCAGAATAAACAAGAATCACTAAAATATACTTACTTAAATAGCCCCCCGCTGCTGAGAGAAGCCGGTGTACGGCGGCGTCCCGCATGGAGTCCGTCCATGACGGGCGCTTGCCGATGACGTCACTCCACACAGCGCCGGGAAGTTCCAGGGGAGCGTGATGCGTTGCCTGGAAACCAGACGCTGGGGATTGAGTTCTCTCGCCGGCCTCCCGCAGCAGCTAAAGGAGACACAAAACTGGACATGTTAATTGAAAAAGTAATGTATGTATAAACAGTAAATGGATATGAGAAAATATAAGAAAATAGGAGTCACATGTACAATACCGTGAGGGCACAGGCAATATGTCTGAACACTCACTGCTGAAAGCAGCAGATAGCCATAATGGTAATGGTAACAAAAACGGCATGGCCTGGAAAAAATTAAATAAAACTACAACAAAACAATGGGGAAACAGAAGCCATAATTACGGGGCCTGGATGTTCTAATACTATCATAGGCCTCACGTAATGAATAAAAAAGGGGAGGGCAAACTAATGGCCCATAATTCGTCATTAATTGTAAATAAGCTGCATGTAAGCGCAGCATATCACAAGTATCAAATATGCTAAATGTTACTATATAATAGGATGCCCTGTTACAAAAAGGTGTTCCAATTGTAGCGTTCGTTCAATCCAGCTGGTGATACTGTATTAAGACGGTGTATCCACGACATCTCACACTTCAAGAGCTTTCCATTGCGATCACCACCACGAAGTGATGGCGGAATGTGATCAATTAACATGTGTTTCAGCGAGGATAACGGATGCCCAAACTGTTGGAAATGTCGGGCAACAGGTTGATCAGAGCTTCCACTGGCAATGGCTTTTCCAATGGAAGATCTGTGGAGTGCCATACGTTCTCGTGCTGTACGAATTGTTTTGCCCACATAATACAAATTGCATGGGCAAATAATAATGTAGATCACATGGGTGGAAAGACATGACAGGGTATGCTTCAAGAATATATTTTTTGAAGTGTGAGGATGTTGAAATGATGGACCAGTAAGCATACGGGAGCAGGTGGTGCATCGCGGGCATCTGTTACCAGGCTGCTACAGATGCCCGCGATGCACCACCTGCTCCCATATGCTTACTGGTCCATCATTTCAACATCCTCACACTTCAAAAAATATATTCTTGAAGCATACCCTGTCATGTCTTTCCACCCATGTGATCTACATTATTATTTGCCCATGCAATTTGTATTATGTGGGCAAAACAATTCGTACAGCACGAGAACGTATGGCACTCCACAGATCTTCCATTGGAAAAGCCATTGCCAGTGGAAGCTCTGATCAACCTGTTGCCCGACATTTCCAACAGTTTGGGCATCCGTTATCCTCGCTGAAACACATGTTAATTGATCACATTCCGCCATCACTTCGTGGTGGTGATCGCAATGGAAAGCTCTTGAAGTGTGAGATGTCGTGGATACACCGTCTTAATACAGTATCACCAGCTGGATTGAACGAACGCTACAATTGGAACACCTTTTTGTAACAGGGCATCCTATTATATAGTAACATTTAGCATATTTGATACTTGTGATATGCTGCGCTTACATGCAGCTTATTTACAATTAATGACGAATTATGGGCCATTAGTTTGCCCTCCCCTTTTTTATTCATTACGTGAGGCCTATGATAGTATTAGAACATCCAGGCCCCGTAATTATGGCTTCTGTTTCCCCATTGTTTTGTTGTAGTTTTATTTAATTTTTTCCAGGCCATGCCGTTTTTGTTACCATTACCATTATGGCTATCTGCTGCTTTCAGCAGTGAGTGTTCAGACATATTGCCTGTGCCCTCACGGTATTGTACATGTGACTCCTATTTTCTTATATTTTCTCATATCCATTTACTGTTTATACATACATTACTTTTTCAATTAACATGTCCAGTTTTGTGTCTCCTTTAGCTGCTGCGGGAGGCCGGCGAGAGAACTCAATCCCCAGCGTCTGGTTTCCAGGCAACGCATCACGCTCCCCTGGAACTTCCCGGCGCTGTGTGGAGTGACGTCATCGGCAAGCGCCCGTCATGGACGGACTCCATGCGGGACGCCGCCGTACACCGGCTTCTCTCAGCAGCGGGGGGCTATTTAAGTAAGTATATTTTAGTGATTCTTGTTTATTCTGATTTCATCTTGCAGCAGCACACAGCTTGAGAACGGTACCTGCGTGTACCGAAACGTTGCTGACATATACACTGCTGTTATGATTTTTTAAAAACCAATATATTCATCTTCTGCTTACGGAGTGCCGCAGCCTTCTTCCTTTTTTTATATATATATATATATATATATATATATATATGTGCCAATAGAGGAATGGGCGCCCTTGGGTCATACTACCACCCAATATTCAGATGAGACAAACCTACATTCTCCCTGAAACATTAACTCCTAATTTGTAAGCATAAAAAAATCACATTAACATGTTCCATATAAAATTTATTAGAACATAGAACACAAGCAATGATACAAAATGGTATAGTATCCTTTCTTGGCAGATGACACCAAATAGTACAGAGGACCAGTAGAATTAACTTTAACAGATTCCTCCTTCTCCTTATAACAATTCGGAGATTGATGTTAAGAACATTGTAATAACATTGGATTCAAATACATATACTTTGATATGGAATTGGTCCCCCTTTTGCAGCTGTAACAGCTTCCACTGTTCTTGGATGGCTTTCCACAACATTTTGGAGTGTTTATGTAGGAATTTGTGCCCATTCATTCTGTAGAGCATTTATAAGGTCAGGCATTGATGTTGGACGAGAAGGCCTGGCTCGCAATCTCAGTTCCAGTTCATCCCTAAGGTGTTTGATGGGGTTGACGCTGGGCCTCTGTGCGGGCCAGTCATGTTCTTCTACTCCAAACTAATCAAACCATGTTGTTATATTACTTGCTTTGTGCACTAGGGCACAGTCATGTTTTAATAGAAAAGGGCCTTCCCCAAATTGTTGCCACAAAGTTGGAAGCATAGCATTGTCCAAAATGTCTTGGTATGCTGAAGCATTAAGATTGCCCTTCACTGGAGATAATGGGCCTAGCCCAAACTCTCCATACCATTATCCCTCCCCTACCTAACTTCACAGTTGGCATAATGCAGTCAGGCAGGTAACAATCTCCCTGTCATCTGCCAAACCCAGACTCACCCATCTGACTGCTAAACAGAAACTGTGATTCTTCACTCCACAGAACACATTTCCACTGCGCCACAGTCCAGTGTTGGTGTGCTTTACACCACTCCATCCAACCCTTGGCATTGGACTTGATGATGTGAGGCTTGCATACAGCTGCTCGGCCATGGAAACCCATTCCATTAAGCACCCCGCTTGACAGTTTTTGTGCTTACATTAATGCCAGTGGAAGTTCAGAACTCTTCAGCTATGGAATCAGCAGAGCGTTTGCGACTTTTACGCACAATGCACCTTAGCAGTCATTGACCCCGCTCTGTGATTTTACGTGGTCTTCGGTTTCATTGCTGAGTTACTGTTGTTCCTAAACTCTTCCACTTTGTAACAATATCACTTACAGTTGACCGTGCAATATCCATCAGGGATGAAATTTTCACGAACAGTCTTATAGCAAAGGTGGCGTCCTATTACCACAGTTGAAGTCACTGAGCTCTTCAGAACGAGCCATTTGTATCACAAATGCTTGCAAATGGAGACTGCATGGCTAGGTGCTTCGTTTTATACACTTGCGGCAACGGGTCTGATTGAAACACCCGAATTCAATAATTAACAGGTGGACAAATACTTCTGTCCATTTAGTGTGTATATATGTACTACATATTCCTATTCGAATTAATGGAGCAATCGATGGCTGCCATGTTGCAGCAAAGATGAGCATGTCCACATCTGTGTGTGTATATATATATATATATATATATATACATACACACACACACACAGATGTGGACATGCTCATCTTTGCTGCAACATGGCAGCCATCGATTTCTCCATTAATTCGAATAGGAATATGAATAGTTGCACACACAGAAATCCACCGCACTCACCATTCCTAGAAATGGGGTGCACACCTGCACTTATCATTCCCAGAAAAGGGTGCAGTGGCCTGTGCCCACATTATGGTATACAGTATATATATATATATATATATATATATATATACTAGGTGCTTCATCGCGCCCTACGGGCGCTCTTCACACCATCGGAAGGGGCTACGCCCCCTTAACCCCTGCACGCCTTTCTGGGGTTCAATATATGGAGTATTACCTGCATTCCTAATTTTGTTAGTGTTTGAATATTGCACAATGATAGGGCGTCCGATGGTGAAGGGGGCGTAGTCCCTTGCAAAAGGAAGGGGTTTGGGGAGTGGGGACCGCGGATGGGGGAGGGGGTATGAAGGCGCTGTGGGTGGGGTAGGAGCAGGGGTGTCGCAGGTGGGGGATGGCAGCTGCAGGGCTGTTGCGGATGGAGGAGGGGTTCCGAAGGCGCTGCAGATGGAGAAGGGGTGGGTGCGGGTGTGCAGTGGATGGGGGAGGTGTCCAGGGGGCGCGGTGGGTGGGGGAGGGGTGGATGCGGGGGTAACGTGGGTGGGGGAGTGGCGGGTGCGGTGCTGTTGCGAATGGTGTAGGCGATGCGGATTGGGAAGGGCCTGCTGCGTGGGTGGGGTAGGGGATCCAAAGGTGCAGCGGGCGGGGGAGAGCCAGATGCGGGGTGTGGCGGATGGGGGAGGGGCTGCTGCAGATGGGGGAGGGGTTTGGAAGACACTGCGGGTGGGGTAGGGGGTACGAAGGCGCAGTGGGTGGGGGTGCCACGGGTGGTGGAGGGGCAGGTGCGGGGGTTTGCGGGGGATGGGGAGGGGTCCAGGGGCGCTGCAGGTGGTGGAGGGGCAGATATCAGTGCACATAGTCTCTGTGGTAGTTAGTGAGGGTTGGTGATGGTGTGAGAGGGGTGAAGGCCAGTACACAGACAGGCAGTTAGAGAGCAGGATGAGGGTGACAGGGCATAGTGACGGGGAGTACTTAGCAGATATAGGGGTGGGCTACAGGGGTGATGTCAGTGTGTGTACCTTTGCTCTCATGTGTGAGGTATGTGAGGTATATGTGAGGTATGTGTGAGGTAAGGATGTGCGGGTCGTGGTGGCCACTAACCTCCAGGCTGCTGCTGTGAGATGGTGACTGCAGAGGGAGGGAGCTCAGACCCAGCAGCAATGGGTCGTGGTCAGCATTCCTTCCTGGCCCCATTCCGCCGCACACTGTCCGCCCCGTCTGACGGGCGTCATTCCTCCATCCTGCATGGCAGCGTCAGCTGCTGTGATCGCGGAGCATAGGTAAGCGTCCGGAGCCCTGTGGGCGGGCAGGCATGGTGTTTCCCTGGAGAGGTGCGGCGCGCGTCCTTAGGCTGCAGACGGAGGGAGCTCCAGCCCAGCAGCAATGTTGATTAGTGCGTGTCCCGTCCTGGCGCTCTCCCGCTGCACATGCTCCGCACCGCTTGCCGCTGAGCATGGCAGCCCTTGTCTGTATGCTGCAGATGCTGATCTAGCGGTGCCTGAGCTAGCGCCCTCTCCCTGGGGTGTGGGTGTCAGGCGGCAGGTATGGTGTGTAGGTGGGAGAGGAGCTGCGGGCGGCGACTCGCTGCCTGCAAGTACCCTCCATATCAGCGCTGTTCCCCTCCCTGCAGATAGTGTCAGTGGCCGTGGTGTACTTTTGCTACTGGTGGCCAGGGCCGGTGCTAGGGTGTTTGGCGCCCCCCTGCAAACTATGAATTTTGCGCCCTCCCATATTCCTTTGTTGTGCATCGGGAAAAGTGGTGTGGTCTCACAACTAAGGGGCATGGCCACACAATAGTACCCCCCATTTAAAATTACGCCACAATGTAGCACAATCTTATTCATCTTATACGTAATGCCCCACCCGTAGTAGTAGCGTCCTTATACGTAATGCCCCACCCGTAGTAGTAGCGTCCATATACGTAATGCCCCCCCAATAATAGTAGTGTCCTTATACATAATGCCCCCCCAGTAGTAGTAGCAGTTATATGTAATGCTCCCCAACAGTAATAGTAGCATCCTTATACAAAATGCCCCCCCAGTAGTAGTAGCATCCTTATACATAATGCCCCCCAGTAGTAGTAGCATCCTTATACATAATGCCCCCCAGTAGTAGTAGCATCCTTATACATAATGCCCCCCCAGTAGTAGTAGTGTCCTAATACATAATGCCCCCCCAATAGTAGTAGTGTCCTTATACATAATGCCCCCCCAGTAGTAGTAGCAGTTATATGTAATGCCCCACAACAGTAATATTAGCATCCTTATACGTAATGCCCCACCCGTAGTAGTAGCGTCCTTATACGTAATGCCCCCCAGTAGTAGTAGCAGTTATATGTAATGCCCCCCAACAGTAATAGTAGCGTCCTTATACGTAATGCCACCCCTGTAGTAGTAGCATCCTTATACATAATGTGCCCCCAGTAGTAGTACCGTCCTTATACATAATGCCCCCCAGTAGTAGTAGCATCCTTACATGTAATGCCCTCCCAGTAGTAGTAGCACCGTCCTTATACATAATGCTCCCCAGAAGTAATAGAGTCCTTATACATAATGACCCCCCCAGTAGTAGCGTCCTTATATGTAATGCCCCCCAGTATTAGTAGCCTCCTTATACGTAATGTCCCCCTATAGTAGTAGCGTCCTTATACGTAATGCCCCCCCATAGTAGTAGCGTCCTTATACGTAATGCCCCCCCTATAGTAGTAGCGTCCTTATACGTAATGCCCCCCCATAGTAGTAGCGTCCTTATACGTAATGCCCCCCCTATAGTAGTAGCGTCCTTATACGTAATGCCCCCCCTAGATTAGTAGCGTCCTTGCATGTAATGGCCCCCCAAGCAGTGGCGTCCATAAAGTGCGCACACACAGACATACCTCACACACACACAATTCACACATATATACAAACACACACACCCCACCATATATACACCCACACACACACACACACACACACACACACACCCACACACCCACCCACCCACACCCCCCCCCCCACTATATACACACACACACACACACACACACACACACACACACACACACACACACACATTTCTCTCTCACCCTCCACTTACCAAGTCTGGCTGGCCGTCACTGCAATGCTGATTCCACCACTGTTCAGCTGTCTGTTCCAGTGTAGCTCCACCCCTCTATTCCGTGTAGCTCCCCCCCCTCGTGACACCGTAGCTCCGCCCCCTTTTCGGGAGTCGCACAGCACACAACCCGCTGTCACAGGTGATTGGGGGGGAGGACAGGCACAGCAGCCGGCAGCTAGTGGCCATCATCACCTCCTATACTGTAAGGTAGGGTCTTGCACCTGACTGCTGCTGGCACTGGGTATGGAGTAGCTCCCTGCAGCAGATGCAGTTGACTCCGCCCAGCTCTGTGACTCCGCCCAGCGTTATGGGCACAGAGTCACAGATTAAGGCAAATATATAGGAGATATATACATATATATATATATATATATATATATATATATATTGAAAATTTATTAAAATAAGCAGTAGTAAAAAAAATAGAACTAATGGGTAAATGGTACAAATACTGCAGGGAAATACGATGAGTTTCGCAGAATATCCGTCTGCTCCATCAGTGTGGACCAGGCTGGATATTTTTGAAAGTGTATTATTTTATGTATGTTTTTCTTTGCCATATACCATAATGGTACTAACAGTGAAGTATTTTTTTTTAAACATTTTTATATAACAATTTATTATACATATTTTATTATAGCCCATCTATTGACGTTGAAGAAACACCAGAACCACTCACTTCTTCCCATGTATCTTTTCTGAAGAACCCCTTTGAACGGCTCCTGCTGTTATTGGCTGCCCACTTAAGCTAGGTACGCCCCATAGATATATTATGAATACTGATGCTTTCATTCAATGTACATGATCCTCTCATAGGTGGTCATTCCGAGTTGATCGCTAGCTGAAAATGTTCGCTGCGCAGCGATGAACCAAAAACATGGAACTTCTGCGCATGCGTATGCGACGCAATGTGCATGCGCGACGTACTTTCACAACGGCCGATGTAGTTTTGCACAAGGTCTAGCGATGCATTTCAGTGTCACTGCTGACCGCAGAGTGATTGACATGAAGTGGGCATTTCTGGGTGTCAACTGACCGTTTTCAGGGAGTGTTCGAAAAAACACAGGCGTGCCAGGAAAAACGCAGGCATGGCTGGGCGAACGCAGGGCGTGTTTGTGACGTCAAATCTGGAACTGAATGGTCTGAAGTGATCGCAAGCTAGGAGTAGGTCTGGAGCTACTCTAAAACTGCACAATTTTTTATTGTAGCCGCTCTGCTATCCTTTTCGTTCGCACTTCTGCTAAGCTAAAATACACTCCCAGAGGGCGGCGGCTTAACGTTTGCACGACTGCTAAAAACTACTAGCGAGCAAACAACTCGGAATGAACCCCATAGTGTGATGTCCAATCCAAAGTGGGTTCCAATGTATCAATACCCGGAAACGGGCCAAGCATGTTAGAAGATAGAAGCCTCAGGCAGCATTACTTCATACCCTTGTGAACCCCAGCATGCATACACAAGCTGATGATCGAGATTTAACCTCAAACAGACCGGACCAGTCAAATCTGTGGGTGATACTTTACCGGAGAGAGGAGCAATCGACAGCACGAGCACAACAGCAAAACCAGCTATTCAGCGCTCAATGTGACGGGGCAAGAGGACTAAGCGGGTTTGCGCTCCCTTTAAGTATTGTATTTGTGACCCTGTTGCAGCTATACAGAGCTACTATTGCTAGCCATATAACTATGGGCCCGATTCAAAGTTAAGCGCAGTAGCCGACGAAATTGCACTGCTGCGCTTAGATAACCAATCCCGAGCTGCCATTTAAAACATCCATTCCCGAACTGCATCTGTTGTAGATGCAATGTTGCGTATTTCGCTGTTTCATATGCTATGCGGCAAGTATCTGCACCATCAATGAACTCACCCTATGCTGCGTAGCTCTTACCCTACCTGTAGACTGCTTTCCCGTAGACCTCTGTTATGGCTTCTGGCACTCCCTTAAAATGCCCCTCACACTACTCTATTTTAACCAGACACTCCTCCATTTTCACTAGACACGCCTCTGGTTTTCCAGCAACCCCCAGTAAAAGCTAAGTTACCACCCACAAATGGATGCTACCTGTCAATCACATGCGTCTAAAACTGCAAATGGCACATTTTCATTATTTCGTGCTTAAAATACCGTTGCACACGCGTCGTGCTTCTTTGACGCATGAGCAGTAGATCGATAATCGGGAACTGCATCCAACCTTGAATTGGGCCCTATATGAGACATGTACTACTATTTTGTATGCTGCTTATTTAAAGAACTTGCACTTGTAACTTTGTTGCAGTTATATGGAAGAACTGCCGCTCATATCTATGTGAGGCGTGCGCAGCTATTGATCTTTTCAGCACGACGCTCACGTAAAAGAAACTGCAATTGTGACTTTGTTACAGTTATAAGGAATTACTGCCGCTTATATCTATGTAAGGTGTGCACAATAATTTATCATCTCAGCACAACTTCCAGTTAGGTTGCACCACAGTGTATCCTGTCTTTGCGTTCAGCTACCCAAACTTTTGGATCAGTATGAAATCAATAAGATCTATAATAATCGTAGGGTCTTACCCACAGCGCTGTGGGACGTGTTTTATATATTGACTACTTTCCTTTTGTTTATGGGATGTTTCAAAACCTTTTGATTTGATGTTTCATTATTTTTTACTGCATTTTAATTCTCTTGTATTTTATTTTATATATCCTACTGCTTTTTATCATCCGTTTTATATCTAAAATAAATTTTATTTGTCATATCCCCACTGGTATATGTCTGTATATCCTACTCATAACAGGTTGTGTAAATGTTTTGGTATGTGCATGGAGTGCGATATTTATTATTTACATATAGATACACACTCTGGGCCTAATTCAGACCCGATCGCTGCAACGGCAGCGATCGCAGTCTAAAGCCTTTTGGGGAGTGCAACCGCGCACCCCGTGAGGCCCAGTGAGATGCAAAAGCATCTCAGGGCTGCAATCGCCTCTGCCTGATTGACAGGCAGAGGCGGTCGTGGGACGGGAGGTGGCACGGTCCAAACAATGCAGGCGTGTCCGGACCGTTTGCAGGAGCGGGCCGCGGCACCTGTGTGACGTCACATGGAACATGGATGTCACAACTGAGGGCTGGTGCTGACCAGGGGGAAGCCTCAGTTGTAGGGGCTGAGGTATATATGTGTACCTGGGAGGCAGTACAGGGTTCTTGGACATGCAGGGAACCTTTAGAACAAATGCCCGAAGGCGTGACCACGACAACAAGGGAAAGTTCAAAGGTTTTATTAAACACAGTTCAGAGGAATACTGATAACTTGGTACTGGTAATAGGAAATACAGTTCAGAGAAATACTTGGGATCGATGACGGAACACCGATGGTGACTTGGAATCAATGACGGAACACCGATGGTTACTTTGGGATCGTTGGTAAGCTTTGAGTGAAGCTGGGGTTCGCAGATAGAAATGCACTATTGTACAAGGAAGCACAGGTGAAGCATGAAGTGATGCTGGGGATCGCTGGAGAATGGCTGCTGGAAAGCCGGAGTTCAGACACAGGTGAATCAGGGTAGACTGTAGAGGGTTAATCACTGGAGTGTCGGGTTACACTGCAGAGTGTAATCACCAGGGAGTCAGGCTGTACTGCAGAGAAAGTCCATGGAAGGACTGCACACTAGAATCACTGAAGACAATTGAAGCACTGACATCTTTCCACCCCAGGAACAGGATATTTATACCTGCTGGGAAGCAGGGATTGGCTGGCTGATTAACCAGAGACCAGAGTGCAGCTGCTGTGTAATCAAGCTGAGAGCAGAGTGCAGCTGATAGGCTGAAAGGTAACATGTGATTAGGAAAACATGGCTGCGCCCATGGTAGCTTTTGGAGGGAAAGATTGTTTGTAACTTGAATGTGAGGTTTAACCATGAAGCTGCCAGAATCACAGTAAAGAGATTTGAGACAATGAGATGCAGCGTGCTGCACACATACAGTGCAGATGCAGGGCCGTCTTTTCATATGGGCTCAATGGGCTCTTGCCCAAGGGCCCCAGGAGTATAAGGGCCCTATGCTGATAGCTGAGGGTCCCCTCTTTCCAGGGGTACCAGATTTTTGAAAATCGGCCCTGGGGAACCGGAGATATCCGACTTGAAAGCAGTGGTCCCCATCCAAGCCTGTTAATTGCTCTTCCCAGCTAGATATCTTGGGTTCTGTCTGATTTAGAGTTATTCTGAGGGTATCATCCAAAAGCTGGGACTCTCCCCTTTCAGTGAACACTGGCATCTTGTCTCTATTATGCCCAGAACCAGATATATCAGCCTTCAAACAGCTGGTCCCTGCTCCAGCTCCACACGCCTAATATGCAGTTTTATATGTTCGTTGGTGAATTGCTCTGGCTCCTGAACACTGATCCCCAAGTCCCCAGTACCTCCTGAAAGGTGGGACTCTTTAGTTTTTTATCCCATTCAAAGCTAAGAAATATATTTTCAGGAACTTGAGATATCTGCAGTCAAGCAAGCTGCCCTCCTACCGGAAAATTATAAATATTAAGCCCACTCCACTATCCACCCATCCCTTACAAAGTAAACACCCCTTACCACCCTGGAAGTCATGTATCAGGGCTTCTTCATTCAGCCTAATGCCCCCTCTACAGTTTAGCCCCATCTGTGAGGTAAAGGAGTAATTAGCAGAAATTACTGCTCCAGGTCCTACATGCTGAGCGGAAGATAGAACACCCCCTACCGCCTGCGGGACATCAAAGCTGCTGCTGATAGCACCCCCCACCCCTACTGCTGGAGGATAGGTAGGGGGCCCAGTGCATTGCTGTGCCCAGGGGCCTACACTTCTGTTAAGGCGGCCCTGTGCAGATGGAATCCAGGCTTGGAACACTGGGACAGTCTCAGGAGGCATTTGGAAGGTAAATACTGATAAGGAATTACCTAGATCGTGACAGCACCCCCTCCTTTAGGAGTGGCCCCAGGACACTTCTTATAAGTTCTTTACCTGAACAAATGGAAGGATCTAGATTGAATCCTGATGAACTTGAACTAGCTGGGACCAGAGGAGACTGTACCGGATCTATGGACGAGACCAAATTAAGTCCAGACAACCTTGAACCGGTTGAGACCGGCAGAGACTTTAGACCGACGGATAGGACCGGATTAGATCCGAAGGTATTGGAATCGGCTGGAACCGAAGGAGGCTGATCCGGACAGACGGATGGGACCGGATTGGGTCCAGAAAAGTTTGAACCGGCTGGGACCGGAGGAGTCTTCGGATTGACGGTTGAATCAGCTGGAACTGAAGGAGTCTTTGGACCTACGGATGGAACCGGATTGGGTCCAGAGATATCGGAATCGGCTGGAACCGAAGGAATCTTCAGACAGACGGATGGAACCGGATTGAGTCTAAAGACAGTTGAATCAGCTGGAACTGAAGGAGTCAGAATCCGGTTAGAACCGGAATGAGTGGTATCCGAGTGTTCAGTTAGACCATCCTGGACCTGGTCCATGCTGGATGCCAACAGGGTGGTGCTCTCTGAAGACGGCAAACAGGAGTTCATAACTGCATCTGTAGCACAAAAATTTCCATCTGGGAACTTGGCTCTGGATACTTCCCTTGGGACTGAAACTTTGGTGACCCCTCCTGGGGTTGATGAATCAGACACCTCTCTCAGGGTTGTTTTCTCCAGCACCCCTCCTGGGGTTGACAGATCAGAAACTCCTTTTTGAGAAGACTCATATGCCCCTACTAGAGCTTGAACATTGGATACCCCTCCTAGGGCTGTAGACACAGACGCCCCTCCTTGGGCTGTAGACACAGACGCCCCTCCTTGGGCTGTAGACACAGATGCCCCACCTTGGGCTGAGTAAAGAGCATCATCATTCCAGGAAAGTTCAGACGCTAGGATCTGGTACTGTACCAGATATTTACCGACTGTTCGTGTCCCCTGACGTAGCCGGAGGATATCAGAGGAGGCAGAGGTCACACGACCTGGTTCATCAAAGATGCGCCTGAAGGTTGCCACGAAATCTGCATATGAAGAGAGCAGGGCATCAAACTTCTCCCATAGAGGTGATACCCAATCGAGGGCGGAGCCACTGAGGAGGGAGATGATGTAAGCAACCTTGGTGCGGTCAGTTGGGAAACTGCTAGGCTGTAACTCAAAATATATCTCACACTGATTTAGGAAACCCCGACAGGCTTTTGGGGAACAATCAAACTTGGCAGGTGTCGGTAAATGGAGACAAGGAGCAGAAACAAGAATGGTGGGTGGGGATACCACCAAAGGTACTGCAGTCGGCACACTGGACGCCCCTGAACCACGGAGGGTTACTTGTATTCCATCCAGCCGAGAGGAGAGGTCCTGGAGACAGCGGATCACATGGCCCTGTGCAGTCTCCTGACGTTCAAGGCAGGCTGCAAGTTCTTGCATCGGCCTGGTCGCTTGGACCTGGTCTCCGGCCGGATCCATTAGGTCAGTGCTTACTGTCACAACTGAGGGCTGGTGCTGACCAGGGGGAAGCCTCAGTTGTAGGGGCTGAGGTATATATGTGTACCTGGGAGGCAGTACAGGGTTCTTGGACATGCAGGGAACCTTTAGAACAAATGCCCGAAGGCGTGACCACGACAACAAGGGAAAGTTCAAAGGTTTTATTAAACACAGTTCAGAGGAATACTGATGACTTGGTACTGGTAATAGGAAATACAGTTCAGAGAAATACTTGGGATCGATGACGGAACACCGATGGTGACTTGGAATCGATGACGGAACACCGATGGTTACTTTGGGATCGTTGGTAAGCTTTGAGTGAAGCTGGGGTTCGCAGATAGAAATGCACTATTGTACAAGGAAGCACAGGTGAAGCATGAAGTGATGCTGGGGATCGCTGGAGAATGGCTGCTGGAAAGCCGGAGTTCAGACACAGGTGAATCAGGGTAGACTGTAGAGGGTTAATCACTGGAGTGTCGGGTTACACTGCAGAGTGTAATCACCAGGGAGTCAGGCTGTACTGCAGAGAAAGTCCATGGAAGGACTGCACACTAGAATCACTGAAGACAATTGAAGCACTGACATCTTTCCACCCCAGGAACAGGATATTTATACCTGCTGGGAAGCAGGGATTGGCTGGCTGATTAACCAGAGACCAGAGTGCAGCTGCTGTGTAATCAGGCTGAGAGCAGAGTGCAGCTGATAGGCTGAAAGGTAACATGTGATTAGGAAAACATGGCTGCGCCCATGGTAGCTTTTGGAGGGAAAGATTGTTTGTAACTTGAATGTGAGCTTTAACCATGAAGCTGCCAGAATCACAGTAAAGAGATTTGAGACAATGAGATGCAGCGTGCTGCACACAGACAGTGCAGATGGAATCCAGGCTTGGAACACTGGGACAGTCTCAGGAGGCATTTGGAAGGTAAATACTGATAAGGAATTACCTAGATCGTGACAATGGAAAGTGGCGGTTAGCTGCCTGCCAGCGCTGCTAGGCTGCGCAGGCAGGGAGCTTCTTGGCGGGTGCAAAAGCATCGCCGCTGTGAGATTCGTTCGCACCCGCATGGGGGGGGGGGAAGGGGGGGCAGGGCCTGACATGTGGGGCGGATCTGAGTCAGGCAGGAGACCCCAAGCTGGACTTGTATCCTGGATCAGATCGGAAGTTCGGGCTGGTCGGGTTCTCAGAGAACCAGACCCGCTCATCTCTAGCCATCACACATATGGTCAACACAAGTTTTTTGGAGTTTTTCACATATTTTTCAACTTTTGCTTAATTTACTATCCACATGCACTATGATTGGGAATAGTAGCCTGACTGAAACGTGGCAAGCGAAGTAAGCCTGCGAAGGTATACAATACGTTTGCAATAATTGTGTTTACATATGATGAAAAATTACAAAAACTTGTGTCAACTTTTTTTGTTGTTGACCATTTCCATGTCAACCTTTTGTACCTGTTCACCTCCTTTTCTACTGCCTATCTTTTCCATGTCGACCTTTTGACCCTGTTGACCTAATGCATGTTGACCATGGGGTTGACCTAATGACTTTCTATCTAATTACTGTCGATCCTCTATACCACACGCCTCCGATGTCCACTGCTGTTGTTCATTGACTTGTCCTATTGGATGTGCTGCATATCCAGTGGGATGATTCCACATCTGATGCAGCCTTGTTGCATACAGCATGTAACAATACATTGTGCCATTGTACAACAGATTGCTTAGTGTGTACAGTGGATGCAATGTATCACATCGCTGTGCTGCTCATTCTCACCGTCAGATGGTGAGTGGCCAGCTTAACATTGTCACCCTCAAGTCATCTCCTGGCATGGGTTATCACCAACTCTGATGATACTGAACCTGCCTTGCTGTGTACCATACCCCTGCTTAATCCTTGACTCCTGTCCTGTCTGTGTGCGTTTTTCCCACAGCATGTGGTCAATGCTGATGATTGCAACTGCGGATGGAAAAACAGTGTAGTGGGATAGGTGCTGTGGCAGGAGAGGTACTTTGCCACCTGTAAGCTACACACAGGGTCCTGGGGTGGATGGGAAGTGTGGATTGACCGGGTTCCCATCCATTTGGCCCAGCCTAGGTCTTATAGGCTTTTTAGCCCAAGAAGCTGCTTTAAAGCAGAGTCTCTCCCATGATTCAGGGCTCCTGAAGGCAGTTAGTGTCCAGGTGATAGGCCTGCTAGGGACAGTGGGATCCGGAGGGCAGGGCCACTAGTCTCAGGATGCTGGAACCTCAAGGGTTCCTTATTAAGTAAGACGGAGTGAGGCAGGGCCTAACCTCCCTGGTGGTTTATACTAAAGACAGTGATCTTTGTTTTATGTATATCTTTGTTTTTGAGCAACCTGAATAAAAGGTATTTGTGGTTTCTGCACAAGCCTGGAGTCGTCGTTGGTGGCATTTTTGTAGCAGAGTGCATTCTAGCAAGACTCCTGTTACAGTGTCCACATTCAGGGGCACGTATATTTGGCATACATGGATGGATTCTCTGATTAGCAACCTTGGATGTGTCAGAATCAGTCCCGGAAAGCTCAAAGCCCCATGTTCTAAGCGACAGACATGGAATAGCAGGGACAGTAAATGACAGTTATTCGCCTGATGTGTTTGTTTTAGACAGAGCTTGAGTAAAAAGAAATATATTTTTATTGACTGAACACCATCAGCAGTTGCTTTCTGCTATACCAATGTAACCTCATTACGCTGAGAAGTGGCTTCTTGATACTGAATTAAATGTGCAACCTGATTGCATAGTTGTGTCATTTTAATTGAGCTGTCGGCTTTCATTTTTCTGTGATATTAATAGTCACTTTTAGTCGCTGATAGCGCTGGCTTTTAATTTCCCACGGTGAATGTAAATACAGACATAATGTACTTTGATGCCATTCTGCTTACTCATACACCATGAAAAGTGAGTATCCAAATGACAAAACACATAAGCAATAAATGAGAATAAAGATTTTACATTCATCAAAATTAATATACTGTTTACACACACAGCAGACTGAGAATAATTTGCTCTTGTTTTCCTGTTAGACGTCTGTTTAGTTTGAACTTAACGTCTCAGTTAAATGATATGCCAGTCAAAAAATATAATGGGTTCCCACAGTCACTTGTAATACTGAATGCAATGTCTGTCCATCTGTCTATCTTCCGTTAATTGTGACAAATGAAATTAAAGGCCTTCTCCAGCAAAAATACTGGATTTTGTTTTACTAAATGCTTACTTGCAATGTAATACCCTCTGCTGCTCTCTCCATTGCCCCACTCTGTACTGCACCCTATTGTGTCCCTACTCATTCCACATCAATGGCCACCCAATGCGATCCTTACTCATTACAGCCAAGAATAAGAGCTGCGTAGGGGCAGTGCTCATATTCTCAACCATAGAACTATCTACTGTACAATTTACTCACTGCATCAACCACCACCTATCAATGAACCAGTGCTCATTCCTGAGGTGCAGGAAGATCATGTCATGCTTACAAGCTGCTGTGGACTGAAAGCATAGGTCCCTGGTTGGATAAGATCCCATGGCCCCAATCTGTGAGGTACAGAGATGTCCTGACAGATTTGGCATCCTAGGCTATCTTAGAACAGATTATTCTTGACCACTTGTCTGGCACATGGGAAGTGACTGCAGCCAGATGGTCTACAAGTGCAGAATGATTCCTGCTGCTCTTCCTCCAGCACCAGGCAGTGATGTACAGATGGAGCCCTCCTCATCTTTGCCTTTAGTAGGATTAATTGAGCCAGGGCAGTCGGACTTAATCCCCTGCTGTAAT
Organism: Pseudophryne corroboree; assembly: GCF_028390025.1. Classification (NCBI taxonomy): domain Eukaryota; kingdom Metazoa; phylum Chordata; class Amphibia; order Anura; family Myobatrachidae; genus Pseudophryne; species Pseudophryne corroboree. Next base: position 727,281,234 of record NC_086448.1, on the reverse strand, counting down.
GACTTAATCCCCTGCTGTATTGTTCTTTCTGTATTGTATTGCAGCTGAGAACAATAGATGAAAGGCTTATGCTAATAAACCTTGGTGCACCTAGGCGCAGCACAGAAGCCTAGATGAACGTGGCTCCATCTGTAGTGGTCTGTGACTGCCAACATCAGTGGCGATTTTGCTGAAGTTCCCCTTTGAGCACGATTCCCCAATCTGATCAGCTGGGGGACTAATCACTCCTCACTGTACCCTCTTCATTGTGCTCTGCAAAGTGTTGGAGCAGATTTATGGATACTGGGGGGTAACTGATTGATGTCACAACGGAGTTTATTTTCACTGTGGGGGAGGGGGGGAGATCTATTGACACTGATAGTTTATTGCCACTGGGGGTGAGTGTAGTAGTAATTCTTTAATGGGGATCATAGGGCACTGATTGTAGAGAGCTAAAACCAATGGGGAATCTATTGCCATTAGAGGGTGGGGGGTAATGTTACAGTGGGAACGGGTGGTATTCAGTATGCCGGCTGTTGGTATCCCGCCGCTCATTGTACCAGCGCCGGAATCCCGACACCCGGCATACCGACACCTATTCTCCCTCTTAGGGGTCCATGACTACCCTGGAGGGAGAATAAACAGCACTGTGCCTGCACCGTGGTGAGCGCAGCGAGCCCGCAAGGGGCTCATTTGCGCTCGCCCAGCTGTCGGCATGCCGGTGGTCGGGATCCCAGCATACCGGCGCTGGAATCCTGACCCTATACCGGCATCCCGGCCGCCGGCATAACATACTACACCCGTGGAAACAAATGGACACTGGGATGATGCTAAGCAGTCCTATTCAGATTTTTTTTTTACACTAAAATATTGAAATACATTTTTAAACATATTACAGGTTGAGTATCCCATATCCAAATATTCCGAAATACGGAATATTCCGAAATACGGACTTTTTTGAGTGAAAGTGAGATAGTGAAACCTTTGTTTTCTGTGGCTCAATGTACACAAACTTTGTTTTATACACAAAGTTATTAAAAATATTGTATTAAATGACCTTTAGGCTGTGTGTATAAGGTGTATATGAAACATAAATGAATTGTGTGAATGTAGACACACTTTGTTTAATGCACAAAGTTATTAATAATATTGGTTAAAATTACCTTCAGGCTGTGTGTATAAGGTGTATATATAACATAAATGCATTCTGTACTTAGATTTAGGTCCCATCACCATGATATCTCATTATGGTATGCAATTATTCCAAACTACGGAAAAATCCGATATCCAAAATACCTCTGGTCCCAAGCATTTTGGATAAGGGATACTCAACCTGTATTGACTTTATTAAATGTCAAAAATCATCAATTTTTGATGTTGTAACTGGAAACATAATAATCAGTTAAGTGTTTAAACAACATAGAGTGCCCCATCCACCAGAGGAGTAGTGTCCTGAGCGTTCATTTATATGGCCTATGCCCAATGCTGGCTCTGGTGGGGCAGCTGCAATGCAGTACGGATGGTGTAATGGTTAGCATTACTGCCTCACAGCACTGAGGTCATGGGTTCAGTTCCCACCATGGCCCTAACTGTGCGGAGTTTGTATATGCTCCCCGTACTTGCGTGGGTTTCCTCCGGGTACTCCGGTTTCCTCCCACAATCCAAAAATATACTGGTAGGTTAATTGGCTCTCAACAAAAATTAACCCTAGTGTAAATGTGTCTGTGTGTACATGTGATAGGGAATATAGATTGTAAGCTCCACTGGGGCAGGGGTTGATGTGAATGGGCAAATATTCTCTCTGTAAAGCGCTGCGGAATATGTGTGCGCTATATAAATAACTGGCAATAAAATAAAATATTAACCACTGACTATGTGCTGCCTTGTTAATACATATATTAATATTATCCATATAGACATCAGAGAGGGGTTAGAATAGATATAATTCAGAGTAAGCCAGGAGACTGATTCAGTGAGGAATGCTATGTAGTAGCTACAGATGCAGCATCTGTGTATACAGCGGCTGTGATAAAAGACACAGGAGGCGTATCATGTAAATACATATCAACCACAGGCTTTTGTGATCTGCTGCTGCCTACAAACATGCATCATTGGATCATCTGTGTCACCCTTGGACACAGGGTCGGACTGGCCCACAGGTGTACCAGGGAAACCACCGGTAGGCCCCACTGCCTGAGGGACCTCTCTATCCTCTAGGGATCAGGTTCCAGACTGTGCACTTGTATTATACATGGTAGATATGTTGCATTACACTGCACTAAACTATTGTGTATTTCAAGTCTCTGTGGAGGCTGGCCAAACCCCCTTTGTAGGCTGGCCACACCCCTATCACTGCATTCCCCCCGGTGGGCTCTTCATGCCCCAGTCCAACACTGCTTGGACATCTGAGTAACCCCCAGGTTACACAAAATGTCTGGAGAAATCACCAGGGACGTGCAGTCAGCATTAATGATTAAAATAATACAAAGAATATACTTATGACACATATTTTGTGTTACAATTATCATCTTTATATTATGCTAATCATTTTAGTACCTTAAATTGGTTTGGGAGGAACCAATAGCAGTGCCTCCCGTCGGCAATTGGAACGGGATTAAGCGGTGTGGGGGGGGGGGGGGGGCAGGGCCAAGCACTTGGGCTGTAAAAGCTCATTAAAACAATGGTGAAAGTGGCACTTCTATAAGTGCCTCGTTGACAGGGAGACCACGCACATGTCAGCGAGGCAGCTGTGGTTGGACAGCGGATCCAGAGCTGGATCCGTTGTCCAATCACCCATATGTGGCTGGGGACCCGGTGGTGACTGGTGTTGGAGTCATCCAGGCTATAGCAGCGGTGGTGCTGAAGGCAGTGGTGTGCATGCGGTTGCTCCCAGCCAGCAGCAGCGGTACTGTCCCGGACACCCAGGTGAGACAGGGGGCCGCTGGACTGGGTATTGAACTGATATTATTATATATATATATATATATATATATATATATATATATATATACATATATATATATATATATAAGTTGTAACACTATAAGGGGACAATGTGCCGTTTCCTGGGGTAAATGGCAGCACGCAGCAGCTGAGGAATCACACAAGTCCAGTTTGTGGTGCAACTGGCCACAGCCAGCTTTATTTTACAGAAAATAAAACAAACACCAAAACAAAATACCTTGCCTGTCCAGCACTAACTAAACACAAGATGTTCCTAACTATCACTAAACAAAAACACAGAGTTCTCCAGTAAACACTGTGTAGCTCAGTTGTATCAGGAAGCGTGTTTCTCTCACAGAGATCCTGCAGTCTTCCCAGGCAGTCTGCCCACATTAATCAGGCTAGAAGCCCTATAAGGCTCTTGCACAGCTGAAAGCCCTGATTAGCCCTCTGTGAGGCCAAAGATCTGAACTGGGCCCAATGTCTGGAACTCGCCCTATCTCTCTCTCAGGGCCCTTATCCAGCTTTTCCAGCAAACTGAAAAGGTTCTAACAAAACAAAAGTATTTTCCTAGAAGTTTTCATTTTCTAAAACATGTAAGACAAGAACCTGGGACAAACATACCTGCCCTCAAACACTATCCCCCTCCCCTGTTTCGACCTAGGGGCCGGAACACTTGTAGCCCCCAAACAGAAGATGCGGGACAATGCATCTGCGTTGGCCAATTGTGTACCCGGTCTATGTTCGACAGTAAACTTAAAATCCTGCAATGCTAGAAACCATCTAGTTACATGAGCATTCTTGCCTCTATTTACATTCATCCATTTTAAAGGGGAATGATCTGTCACTAGTCTGAATTGTCTACCCAAGAGGTAATATCTCAAGGTATCTAGTGCCCACTTAATGGCCAAAGCCTCCTTTTCCACAATGGCATACCTTTTTTCATGCTCATTGAGTTTCCTACTCAAATAAATGATAGGGTGTTCATCCCCATCTCTGGTTTGGGACAGCACAGCCCCTATGCCTACCTCTGAGGCATCCGTCTGTACCACAAATTATTTTGAAAAATCTGGTGTTATCAATACAGGTTGTGAACACAAAGCCACTTTTAACGCTTGGAACGCTTTTTCTGCATCAGGGTTCCATTTCACCATATTTGACTGTTTCCCTTTGGTAAGGTCTGACAACAGCACTGCTGTGGTCGGAAAATTGGGAATAAACCGTCTATAGTACCCAGTTATTCCCCAAAAAGCCCTTACCTGTTTTTTATTCACTGGACGAGACCAGTTTTGAATAGCATCAATTTTATTCAATTGGGGCCTAATCATACCTCTGCCTATGGTGAAGCCCAAGTATTTGACCTCCTCCATTGCGAGGCAGCACTTCTTTGGGTTAGCAGTTAACCCTGCCTCTCTGATTGAGTCCAGTACTGCTTGTACTTTAACCAAATGGGACCCCCAGTCTGTACTGTGAATTACCACATCATCCAAAAAGGCAGCTGCATATTTTCTATGGGGCCTCAAAATGTTATTCATCGCCCGTTGAAAGGTTGCTGGAGCCCCATGCAACCCAAAGGGTAACATCTTATACTGGTACAGCCTCTCCGAAACCGAAAAGGCTGTTTTTTCAGATAAAGGTATTTGCCAGTAACCTTTGGTCAGGTCCAACGTAGTGAGAAACCTGGCTTTTCCCAGCCTTTCTATAAGCTAATCCACATGGGGTATGGGGTATGCGTCAAACTTGGACACCTCATTTAACTTATGAAAGTCATTACAGAAGTGTATGCTACCGTCTGGCTTCGGGATGAGAACTATGGGACTGGACCACTCACTGTTAGATTCCTCTATGACTCCAAGTTCTAACATGGTTTTAACTTCTTTAGAAACAGCTACTCGCTGAGCTTCAGGAATCCTATATGGCTTTAAATGGACCCTGACTCCTAGTTCTGTGGCAATGTCATGTTTTATTATGGTCGTTCGGCCAGGCAGCTCTGAAAATATCTCCCTATTTTGGATGAGAAATTCTTTAACCTGGTTGTTCTGATCAGCTGATAATGTCTCTGACACCTTTACTGCGGGAAGCAACCGAGGTGAAGACACCGAAGGGCAAGGCTCCGCTGACAGAGACAACCTATCTTTCCAGTGTTTGATTAAGTTAACATGGTAGATTTGTTCGGGTTTTCTCTTTCTCGGCTGGTATACTTTGTAATTAACCTCATTCACTTTTTCCCTAATCTCAAATGGGCCCTGCCATTTAGCTAGGAATTTGCTATCCACAGTGGGTACCAAAACAAGAACTCTATCTCCAGGAGCAAATTCCCGTATCTTGGCACTCCGGTTATATACCCTCTGTTGAGCACTTTTGGCCTGTTCCATGTGCTCTCTGACAATAGGTACCACGGCTGCAATCCTATCCTGCATTTGTGTTACATGTTCAATAACGCTCCTATAAGGAGTGGGCTGTCCTTTCCACGTCTCTTTGGCAATGTCCAACAGCCCTCTGGGGTGTCTACCATACAACAAATCAAATGGAGAAAACCCAGTAGAGGACTGAGGAACTTCTCTGATGGCCATTAACAAGTAGGGCAACAAACAATCCCAGTTTTTCCCATCTCTATCAACAACCTTTTTTAACATCCTTTTTAATGTTTTATTAAACCTTTCCACCAACCCATCAGTTTGGGGATGGTAGATGGACGTCCTGAGGTGAGTGACCTTAAATAATTTGCACAATTCTTTCATGATCCTTGACATAAATGGAGTACCTTGGTCAGTCAAAAGTTCTTTTGGTATTCCCACTTTACTAAAACCCTGCACCAGCTCCCTAGCTATCGCCTTGGTTGTGATAGTGCGTAAAGGGACAGCCTCAGGATATCGAGTGGCATAGTCCATAACTACCAGGATATACTGATTGCCCCGAGCAGACTTTAACAAGGGCCCCATGAGATCCATGGTTATTCTGTCAAACGGGACCTCTATAATAGGCATGGGAACTAGTGCGCTCCTGAAATCGGGTCTAGGGGCATGATACTGGCATTCAGGACAGGAAGAACAATATTCAGACACTTCTTTATAAATCCCTGGCCAAAAGAACCTTTGTAAAACTCTTTCAGTGGTTTTTTGTGCCCCTAAATGTCGTGCTGTAACGTGACTATGAGCTAAATCTAGTACCGTTCTCCGATAAGGCTGGGGAACTACCAGCTGTTCCACCACATCCTCACCCCTTTTGACAATGTGGTACAAGAGCTCATTACAGATGGCCATGTGGGGATACGTAACCCTGTCACCTGGCACCACACGTTCCCCATTAATAACCTTAACATTCTCTCTTCCCTTTATTAAGGTAGGATCCTTTAACTGTTCAGACGCAAACAGATCCTTCTTTACCTCCAGGTCAGGCACGCTTTCAGTTCTAACTACTATGTCTCTGTTACCAGCAAGAGGGTCCTCACTGGACTCCCCATCTGTCACTTCCCCAGCCAAACTAGCAAAAGGGTCAGAAAGTTCCGAAGACACACGTACATACATAAAATCACCGGTATTATCAACTGGCTCTTTACTTCTCACATCTGTTGATAACCGTGATTCCCACAGTTTCCAAAAATGAGGAAAATCCCTCCCTATTATGGCCTCATGCACCAAGGATGGGACCAGTCCTACTTTAACAATTGCTGACCCACATCAAGTTTCTATGGCCCTCATTCCGAGTTGATCGCTAAGAGTCATCGCATCGCAAATGTCCGAAATGTAAGTATCTGCGCATGCGCAAATGCGTGATTACGCATGCGCGAAGACATACGTACGACAACTGTGCAAAATTACTTTGGGGAAAAAAAGCCGTAACTGCCAAACGAAAACGAGGAGTGGCGTGGGCGTGGCGGAGGCGAGACTTCGCAATGCTCCGACATGGGCGTGAAAGTGGGCGTACTGTGTGGGAGTATGCAACTTGCAATGGGCGTGTTTTTCGCAAATAAACTTTGTCGCTGTTAAAACTAACATAGGAAACCGTAGCAACATTCACGCAGCAGCAGAGTAGGTCTGCAGTTACTCTACATTTGCGAAGTACTGGTACAAGTGTGTATGCAGTAATTAGCAGTTAATTGGAGAGCACATTCATCTGATGTTCAATTACTTGTTAATTACTGAGCACATGAAAGTTACCAACCAGCAATTGACTGAACACACATTACATGTTTATTCTACTCACATATTAATCTCACACACTGTGAAATAAGGTTGTTATTTGTGTTTAACTTGGTGTGTAAGCATTGTGACGAAATGTTTTAATGTGTGTTAGACTACTAAATACAAACAAGTTACATTTTTATTTAAAGTTATATAATTCTGCAACATTCTGATTAATTAACCAACACCCACATAATGCCGCATACACTATGTTTTATTTTTAAAAGTCACAATAATATATGTTTTTAACATCTGTCAATGTTTTCAATGATGTCATGTTGTCCAAAGATATTTTATCAAGTTGTCGTGTCTGTTTTATTAATATGGACATTAAAGTGTGGTGCAAAACATACCTTTTTTAACACTTTTGTTTAATTTTAAGGAGAATTAGCAGATTGGTCACCAAGTGTCTATATGTTGACCTAATCTTTTGGTAACTAAGATTTTGCTAATGCATTACCTTCAAGAAATTGCACACATTTTTTTTTTTTAATTTTTATTACAGTAATAATATTATCCAACATTTAAACATGGCTCCACATGAGTCTCACAGGCAGAGATAGACCAAGCACCAAGCAGATGGCACTGACAAAAATTATATAGCAGAACTCAGTACTCTGCAAATTTCTGCTTCTGACAAAAGTATCTTATAAATTCATAAATTCAACATATTTCACACCCTGCCACACAAAAATTTGACACAAACTGAGAAATAATTAGTATCCACCACACAAACACAACAATACACAGCACACTAGTGAGAGGAAGATGGCTCTGTTGTTTTTTAAAAGAAACTCACAGGCTACAATTCCTCCAAACAGAAAAAAGTCATTTCACTAAGAGGGAGTGATCCATTCTGGCCACACAAGCCAAGTCCAAAATAACATAGAGGCAACTACAAAAACATGGGTGCTGCCCATCTGGAGAGACATCACTTTCTTCTTTTTCGCCCCGCCTGAGGCTGATCTTCTTTGCTTGGTCTGCGGAGTGACCTTCGTTGGGCCTGCCCAGTGTCCTGTTCTTCCTGGGCAGGGGCAGGGGAGGGAGCCGATGTGGTTGGCTCTCTGCCACTGTGGGCAAGGGAGACAGCGATGGCCTGGAGCCCTTGCAAGATGTTAGTTGCAAGGCTTTGGTTTGAGGAGGCCAGTTGTTCTTGGGCCTGCCTGATCTCTGCCAGACTTTGGCAGAGTTGAGCAACACCTTGCTCAACACAGGTTCGGATCTCAGTGAGCCGGACAGTTATCTGGCTTACCTCCCGGATGACCCCGTCTTGAAATGTGTTTAGGCTCTCACCATACCTAGCAATTTCAAGCAGGATCTCCGGGATAGCAGAGGGTTGGGTGGGGGGGCCAGTAGGAACCTGCATAGGTGGGTTTTGTTGGCCCACACTGGCAGACCCACTAGGTCCCTCCACCTCAGCCTCAACCACATAACCGGCCTGTGACTCAAACTGTTCACCCCCCTGTGCTGTGTTTTGTGGCAAGCAAATAGAAGAATGTGTGGGGGAAAAGTTGGAGTCAAAATTAGTTTAAGATTATTAATACAGTTCAAATTTCAGACAAATACATGTGTAAACTTACCTTCCAAGTCATGTCCCGTCAGAATCTCAGGCAGGTCCGTGTCCATATGAGACACCCCTTGGCCCTCCTCATAACTCACACAGGCCATCGCCATCTCCTCCAAGTCAGTAAACTCCACAGCGACAGGTGGTCCCCCCCCTGTTGCCCTTGAGGCATTCCACTCCGCAGCCCTCTTTGCCTTCAGGCGGGATTTGAAGTCGGCCCACCTACATAAATATTGTGAAAGAGGGAAAAAGTTGAGTCTTCTTATTGTTCAAAGTAAATATATAGCACACATGTTCTGCTTGTGTTTGCTAGACATAACATGACATGTAACTACATTTTTTATGCAACTTAGCACAGAAAAAGGATTGTCAAGATGCACTTACCGTCGTCTCACTTCCTGTGATGTTCTGACGACAGAGCCAACTTCATTCACAGATTTTGTGATGTCTCTCCAGATGCGTTCTTTGGAAGCAGCCCCCATGTTTTTGGGGCCCCTATGTATTTTGGACATGGCCTGCGTGACCAAGACACGCAACTCCCTCTTAGTGAATGCAGGCTGTCTTTTTTTCCGTCTGGAGGTAGCCTGTGAGGTTTCTTCAGGTTGGTCATCTCCATCTTCCTCCTCACTAGCAGCTTCTGTCTGCTGTGTTTGTGTGGCTAAAGTCAATTCTCCCTCAGTTTGCTCACTATGTGTGTGTGGCAGGGTATCCACACTCAATTGTTGAGGTTCAGAAGCAGAAATTTGCAGAGTACTAGGTCCTGCATTAACCTCCGCAGAGGCGTATTCTAACAAGCGCCTTTGACACTCTAGCCGTTGTTTCTGCAATGCCATCTGCTGCTCTGCAATGCGGTCTATCTCTGCTGCGATTTGCTCACGAGAAGCCATGTTTGTGATGACGTGTGTACGCCGAGGTGTGTGCGCTTATATACCTACGTGCGACTCGTTAATTCACACAGGTGTACACTGTTATTCTGTTGAATGATTGCACTGCTTATTTAAGGGCCTACTGTGCATGCTGTAAGTGTTGGTAGTTTGGCGTTTGAGTTGTTGGCTTGTGCGGGAAGGTGATAGTGGAATTGGCAGAGTGAGTAATTGTCAAGCATACCTTTGTCCTTTTCTTTGCGTTTTGAATATAGACAGTGGCATTTTTTGTGGGTATTTTCGTTTGTGAGTATTCTGTTTTTTTTTGTTTTTTTTTGTGTTGGCAAGTTTTTTTAATACATTTTAATATTGTAATTTTTATAACACATATATATTTTGCAAGTCCATTTGTGAAAATATTCCCGTGCTTCTTTGTTTTGACTGTCATTAGTGTTCTCTTGTAGGAGTTTACTTTTTGGTGAGAAAAAGCAAATTTTTTTTCGATTTTGGGTGTGGTCCACAAAAACAAGACTTTATTTCTTTAGGAGCAGGTAAGTGTCGTTGGCCTGTGTTGGAGCTTGTTTGTTGGAAGTGTCTGTATGCTGTTTTTGACTGTCATTTGTGTTCTCTTGTAGGAGTTTATTTTTTGTTGAGAAAAACCAATTTTGTATTCATTTTTGGGTGTGGTCCACAAAAACAAGACTTTATTTCTTTAGGAGCAGGTAAGTGTCCTTGGCCTGTGTTGGAGCTTGTTTGTTGGAAGTGTCTGTATGCTGTTTTTGACTGTCATTTGTGTTCTCTTGTAGGAGTTTATTTTTTGTTGAGAAAAACCAATTTTGTATTCATTTTTGGGTGTGGTCCACAAAAACAAGACTTTATTTCTTTAGGAGCAGGTAAGTGTCCTTGGCCTGTGTTGGTGCTTGTTTGTGTTTGTTAAAAGTTATTTTTTTTTTTTTTTTAAAGTTTGCTAAACAAAGTGTTTGGGTTTTCCAGGATTGATCTGCAAAGTAGTGTTTGTCTTTCCTGGACTAGGTACTAAATTTCTTATTTTTTTGGGTTTTTTTTTTTAATAAAGTTTTTTTGCATTAATATATGTTTTTTATATCCAAATATTAAATTTAGTTTTATTTGCTTTTTATTTTTGCATTTTGGACATGAATTCAACACAGAAAAAATGTACGCTCCTGCAGTAAGTTGACACCACAATTGTAAAAACAGTTATTGTGTAAAATTTTGGAAAACTTTGATTTTTTTTTTTTTTAACATTTCTTAACATTCTCTCCAAAAAGTGTGTGATGTCAATACATATTGCGGCAGAAGCCCTACCTCCCCAACCCACGCCAGCACTCCCACCCCAACCGCCAGCCCCACAACCACAGCCGGCTCCTCATCAACCAAGGCAACGGAGGCGTGCTAGGCCACCAATTTTCAGAACCCGTGTCAGACTTTTTGGGATGCCAGATGATGTGGTGGTGCGTAGATACCGGCTGCCACCACATCTAATCCTAGACACTCTCTCCATAATAGAGAGTGATCTGGAGTCTGAAATTCGGTATCCTACAGCAATACCACCATTGACACAATTCCTTGCAGTGTTACATTTTTTGGCCACAGGATCATTCCAGCATGTGGTTGGAGACCTGGTTGGCATGTCGCAGGGCCAGTTCAGTAAGGTCCTGCGACGTGTCTGCCAGGCTTTCCTCAAGCGTGTTAAGCAATTTATTGCTATGCCTTTGGATGTTGGTGCCCTAGATGTGGTGAAGCGGCAATTTGCGGAAGGTGGTAGTCGCTTCCCACATGTTATTGGGGTTGTGGATGGCACACATGTAGCTATTCAGCCACCAAAACATAATGAAGAAATTTATAGAAACAGGAAACTGTTTCATTCTCTGAATGTAATGGTTGTTTGTGGGCCATCCCTCCAGATCCTTTCCCTGAACGCAAAGTTTACTGGAAGTTCCCATGATGCGTATGTCATTAGACAATCAGGGATATGGCAGAGATTAAGATCAAGTCAACGACCAGACATGTGGTTATTGGGTGAGTTGTTGCTCAAATATTTTTGATTAAAAAAAAAAAAAAATTTAAAATTTTAAGATCTAAATTTTTGCTTTTATTCCAACAGGAGACCGTGGATATCCTTGCACCCCCTGGCTCATGACTCCTTACCGTAATCCCAGGCCAGGACCACAGATGGCATTTAACTCCGCGCTTACTGCCACTAGGCAGCTGGTGGAGCGCACAATTGGTGTCCTGAAAGGGCGGTTTCGTGTTCTCCACCGCACTGGTGGCGACATCATGTATTCGCCGGAGATGGCAAGTAAAATAGTGGTCCTGTGCGCAATACTCCATAATATCGCGGTAAGGAGTAGTGTAGAGCTTCCTCAGGCAGAGGAATTGCCTGATGAGGAGCCAGGGGTTGTGCCACGCTTCGGTGGGGGGAGTGTGACACGGAGGGGGAGCCAAGTGAGGGCAAGAATTGTAGCAGAATATTTCAGGTATAGTGTTTATATATTTTATATTTGCCCAAATAATACAACACAGTATGCTTCTGTTTTATAAACCATGATTTCAATTTGTATGATCTTGTAAAGTGATTGGGTACGGATTTTGTGGTGTTGGAATGTGTAATTGTTTTTGGTTCAAAATACAAAAACACGTTAAGCTTACAATGTTTATTTTGAAATTTAAATACTGTAATGTTGCTAAATAGTATCCTTATTTGTTTTATATCATCAAATCCTGATTATGTAACCAAACACACAAACAAATGATACTCAATGTTTCACACTTTGTGACTGTCCAGCTGAATGATCACACGAACTGTGGTGAGTACACAGATATGTTTAGTATTTGTAACTAAAGTCTGTGTCACTGTGTGTGTTTTGTTTGCTTAAATTTGTGTACCAAACATTTTCGCTTCTGCTATTGCGTTTTTACGCTCGTGCCAAATAACACTCTGCTTTTCACAGCATTGCAGAGATCAATAAAGTTAATAGAAATGACAACATAGATTTTTGACCAATCACATGCTAACAGACACTATAAATATATGCCCAAATAAGGAAAACGCCATTGCCATGATGCGTGCAGCACCGTTCACCAGGCGGGAGCTCCGCGTGCTGGTTGCGGTGATGGACCGCCGCGTAGGCCGCGTTGGGCGCTTCATCCCCAATCGGGTGAAGCGCGAGGCCTACGCGGAGGTCCGCCGCCTGCTGCGGACGCGAGTCCGCAGCAGGCGGACAATCATCCAGCTCGAAAGGAGGTGGAGTGATCTCCGTAGGCGGACTCCAGATTTGTTGGCGGAGATCCGCCATCAAATCCGTGCGCTGCATACACGAAGTAAGTTACCTTACATAAGTTTTTTGCACTAAATTGTGCTAATGTGTTATTTTCCAATTTTTGGCCTTCCGTAATTTAAGTAACAATTGTTAAATACAATGAGCACTGCAGGGGAAGCATATGTAACATGTGCAGAGAGAGTAAGTTTTGGGTGGGGTGTGTTAAATCAGGTGCAAAAATTTGCAAGGCTAAAATAAAGCTGCATGTATTTACCCTGGCCATAATTTTAAATTATAAAAAAAAAAAACACTCTCTCGGGACATGTTATATCTGCCACCCCTGCACTGCACATGCTTTTGGCCAATTGCCTACTAAATACCTGCTGTAAACCCCTTGGATTTGCAGACATTTTACAGTAAGTGGTAGGCTAATTGCAACCTGCAATGCCCTTTTATGGAAATTAGGACACTGTGTGTGGTTAGGTAAAACAGTACTGACTGTAGCAAAGTAACACCAAACAAGTGCATGTTTACAAAAAATAAGAAGCAGGCAGGAAATTAATCCACAATACTTGATCAGTGCAGGCTATATAATAAGGTGCCTTGAATAGTAATCTGGTGATGTTGCTGAGACCAATCACTATGACTCAATTGCCTAGATTAAGGAATGAGCTTCAAAGTTAAATTTTAGACTCATTTTGTTTGCTGTGGCCAACATGAAGAGGATCTTAACATGTTTGCTTTTCTTTGGAACAAAACAAATAATTTAACAATGAACAGAACATTGATAAAACAAATTGATTACTATGTAATTTATCATGTTTGAACAATTTGAACAATATTATCATTCTAGGACAACAACAACGGCAAAACTCCCCACCCCCTTCCCCTTCTCACTCCCCCTCCCCTTCTCACTCCCCCTCCCCTTCTCACTCCCCCTCCCCTTCTCACTCCCCCTCAGCTTCCCAGTCCCCCTCAGCTTCCCAGTCCCCCTCATCTTCCCAGGCCCCATCAGCTTCCCTGGCCCACTCCACTTTACATTCCCCTTCTCACCACACCTCTCCATCTCTTTCTGGGACCCCTTCTCCTCCTTCCCATACCCCTTCTCCTTCAAAATCAACATCACAATCTGAACCACCCTCACCCTCTATTGCTTTAACTTTTTCTCCGCCCCCCTCGCCCTCTCAATCAGACCCCCCCTCTGAAATTGCGGACCAAATCCAGCCTCCTTCCCCCATCCAGCCTCCTTCCCCAATCCCTCCTCCTTCCCCAATCCCTCCTCCTTCCCCAATCCCTCCTCCTTCCCCCATCCAGCCGCCTTCCCCCATCCAGCCAACATCCCCACCAAGTGAATGGGCAGAGGAAGCCCCTGCCGAACGTTCCGGGAGTCTGGATGTTGCCGTGGAAAGTAAGTATATTTTAATTTTTTAAAAAATGATTACCCACTTACACTTACAATGCCAAAACATGCAGTGTTGTACTGTTTGAATTCTTGGACCCTGGAAAAATATTTAAAAATTTCATCATGGTGTACATGTTGCCTTTACATATTTGTGAGTGTCATTATATGTACAGTGTGTATGTGTGCAATGTTTTGTGTGTCCACTCTAGGTTGACACTCATTAGGTAGCCAGGGTTGCCAGGAGAACAGGGTTTATATGTGTTACTTTTTCTGGGAAACAGTTAGACCTGAGTGGAGTTTAGTATGTTTGCCTTTTACACTTGGGCCTGTGTAGTCTGAATATTTACACTTAAAAATCACATGCTTCACTTTGTTATGCAGCCTAATGACACACTGTTTTTTTGTGTGAAAGTTACATTCTCAAAATTAATAAGTGTTCGAGTCAAACATGTTTGCACTTATTTAGTAAGGGCAGCTTTCATGGAGTGTGGGAATGCTATGATATGTTGGCCTTCTGAAGATGTGGATATGCAGTGTGATGATGCAGGACCAACCCACTAAAAATAAAAAACAAATAAAACAAATGGGAATGAATGCCAACATGGTGTCACATTGACGAAGATGGTAGTTATCTTTAACATGGGATGTCGGACATAGCAATCAATAAGATTATACTTAAAAAATTGGGATCCACTTCTACAATATAATAATCATATTTTTGCTTGATTGCTATGGGCAACGTTCCATCTTAAATATAACTCACATAGTAGTAAATGTAACACATGGTCTGGAACACTTTAAAATCTGATAAAAAGGCTGAGCAGGCTTGTGTGTTCTGCTAATGATTGTACCATAAAACAGGCAGGATGTAGTAACTTTGCCATTAAAGCAGGCCTGTCCAAACTGCGGCACTCCAACTGTTGAGAAACTACACATCCCAGCATGCCCTGACACAGCTTTGCCATTCCCTGACCACAAAACTGTGTAAAGGCATGCTGGTATATGTATTTTCACAACAGCTGGAGTCCAGCAGTTTGGACATGCCAGCATTTAAGTGTGCTTTGCGCCTTGCTTGGCTAATAAGTAATGTAATTAAGTTATTAATGTTTGTGTTGCATCTTAATTTCAGATGTTGCAGTTGGAGATCCCACAAGTTTTTCAGGGATACTTTACACCATGCGCCAACACCTGCAAGGAATGATGGATTGTGTGGACCATTTGCAAAAATTTGCTTGAGTTGTATTGTTTGATTTGTAAAAAAAAAAAAATATTAACAAATACAAAAATAAAAAAGTTGATTAAAGTTAACCGGGTGTTGTGTTTATTAATGCAAAAAAGGATCAGCAGATTGGCAGGCAGAATTTGTTTTGTACAAAAAATTACACACATCTAACGTTACATTTTTACCAAAAAAAAAAGGAGATTATTGTGTTAAGAAACATGTAAACACCTTCATTCACAAACAACACCTTTAAAAATTAAAAAAGTGAAAAAAATAAATAAAAAAATTTTACACTTTGACATGTTGATGGCCAATTATGGCAACAAAGTGTTAATTTTTTTTTTATTCTCACACTTAATTGTTTTGGAACATTATCAATCATTACACTAATTGGGTTCGTAATTGAAAAGGGCTTGTGGTCTTTAAAAGGAAAGGTGTCATTGCACTTAATAGGCCAAAAAAACATTTTTGTGCGTTTTACCTTAAAAGTGTGCACTTTTACGCAAAACTTTGTAAATATACTCAAACTTAGTATTTTTACGATTAAGTATGTGTTATTGCGATGATTTCGCAATGCTGCGATGGTTTCGCATTACTGCGATGTCATTTGGCGTACGCCCACTTTGTGTAATACTGCGTACGAATGTGCAAAAATACGTTGGGGGCGGAGGTTCGCATATTTACTACATTAACGCAACTTTGCGAATATGTTGTGCGACCGAAAAACTTAGCGATCAACTCGGAATGAGGGCCTATATTCACTTCAGCAGTGACATAATGTTGGGTATCCCCATGTATGCAAGTTACCCCAATAGGTATTTGCTGGACCTTTAAGGGGTTCACTAACCCAGCTTTCACGAGGGTAACTAAATTTCCTGAATCTAGCAAGGCCTCTACCCAGTTACCCTCTAAGAACACATCACACATTTGTTTTTCCAGCTCAGGTGAAGGTACCACAGTACAGGCTAACCTAGGAAAGAAAGACATTCTGCACATTCAAAGGCAGCATCACATTGCATGGGTTCTTGCGTGACTGGGCAATTAGCAATAACATGACCTGGCATACCACACCTAAAACATTTAACCACACGATTATCAACCCGTTTGGGCAGCATAGACCTTTCTAGCCCCATTGGCCTGTCTCCAGGGCCAGTGTTTACAGTCTCTCCAGCCTTGCGTTCTCTTAACCGCCCAGCAACGTTTTCCCACGGAACAGTCTTACCAGTCTTTACTGAAGGGCGCTGTCGAGGATCTATGGGTTGCTGGGTGGTCATCAGTAGTTCCTCTGCTGCCAAATACCTCTCTACCATGTCCACTAATTGGTCAGCAGTATCCGGGTTTCCATGGCTCACCCACTTGCGCAGGCCCACGGGCAAAGATCTCAAATAGCTGTTCATGACAACTCTTTCAACCATCTGGGGACCAGTTAATGTCTCTGGCTGTAACCATTTTTTTGTTAGCTGAATACGGTCATGCATCTGGGAGCGAGGAGGCTTCTCCATGGCGTACACCCAACGGTGCACCCGTTGTGCTCGTACTGACAGCGTGACTCCCAGGCGGGTCAGGATCAGTCTTTAGTTTATCATAGTCCCGAGCCTCAGCAGGGCTTAAATCAAAGTACGCTTTTTGGGGCTCACCTGACAGAAAAGGTGCCAGCAGACTGGCCCACTGTGGTTTTGGCCAGTTCTCACGCTCGGCAGTCCTTTCAAACGTGGTCAGGTAGGCCTCCACATCATCAGCCTCTGTCATTATCTGCAGGAAGTGACTGGCCCGTATAGAACTAGAGCTGGTCGGAGCACTGATGGCCATATCTACAATCTGGGCCACAAGGCTCTGCACCACTTCTGTTAAGGCCTCTCTATCCTGATGCTGTTGCGTGTAAAGTTCATCAATAGCCACCTGCTGCTATCTCCTATTTTCCTCCATTGCTTCCTGCTGTTGTCTGTTGGCCTCCTTCTGAGCCGCTGTAGCTTGCAGCAAGGCTTTGAGCAGTTCCTCCATGTCGACAGACTTTTCAGGCGGCTTTGTATCTGCTTTCACCCAGGACATATATCAAATCCTCAGGGCGAGTCTCAGTAACTTCACACTGGGCTGTATCTGCATAAACCACCATTTTCTGCAGGCTTCATAAAGCTGCTGCTTTCACTTATGCGCAGAACGGCATGCTCGCATTCTCCACCAAGTTGTAACACTGTAAGGGTACAAGGTGCCGTTTCCTGGGATAAATGGCAGCACGCAGCAGCTTAGGAATCACACAAGTCCAGTTTGTGGTGCAACTGGCCACAGCCAGTTTTATTTTACAGAAAATAAAACAAACACCAAAACAAAATACCTTGCCTGTCCGGCACTAACTAAACACAAGATGTTCCTAAATATCACTAAACAAAAACACAGAGTTCTCCAGTAAACACTGTATAGCTCACTTGTATCAGGAAGCGTGTTTCTCTCACAGAGATCCTGCAGTCTTCCCAGGCAGTCTGCCCACATTAATCAGGCTAGAAGCCCTATAAGGCTCTTGCACAGCTGAAAGCCCTGATTAGCCCTCTGTGAGGCCAAAGATCCGAACTGGGCCCAATGTCTGGAACTCGCCCTATCTCTCTCTCAGGGCCCTTATCCAGCTTTTCCAGCAAACTGAAAAGGTTCTAACAAAACAAAAGCATTTTCCTAGAAGTTTTCATTTTCTAAAACATGTAAGACAAGAACCTGGGACAAACATACCTGCCCTCAAACACTATCCCAGTGTTCTTATCACAATATATATATATATATATATATATATATATATATAGTGCAGTGTTTTCTACTAACCGTGGAAATGATAGATTATAGCACTCTCCCGTCAAAAATCAAATGAAGTCAAAATAATGTCTTTACTATAAAAAACAAAACAGTTCCACATATACTGGTAGTCTCTCACCAATGTTTCGGTCCCCAACCAGGACCTTTCTCAAAGTATCCCAACAGTCCAAATGTGTCAAGAAGTCAAAGATGTGCAGTTTACATGAAGTGGAACAGGACATCATGTAAACTGCACATCTTTGACTTCTTGACACAGTTGGACTGTTGGGATACACGGTTAGTGGAAAACACTGCACTGTACTATGGGTTCATCCCTATATGGGATGGGACTCCGATTGGCACCCCAGCGGCTGTCTCAGTTGGGTGAGAGTGTGGGACAATCCCTCTTTTATATATATATATATATATATATATATATATATATATACTGCTCAAAAAAATAAAGGGAACACTACAATAACACATCCTAGATCTGAATGAATTAAATATTCTTTTTTCCCCCAAAATTTTTTTATTGAGACATCATGGATATGATAGTACAGAACAAAGTGTATCGAAACAGTATATATATTAGTACAAAGTGGTTATAACTGGAGGTTGTACATCAGATTCACATTTTGGTTTGTTTTTCCCAACAATAAAGACTTTAGCATGTTGCAATATCAATCATTCGGTAAACTGATGTTATTATATATAAAACATGTAACCATGAGGGAAGCCGCACCACCTTTCGCTCTCAGACCAAAGATACAGGTTGGTCCTGTGCAGCCAATCTAGTTAGGTACCATGTTGTGTTCTTGAGGCTGTTATGGATGTGTAGTCGTGTATTTAGGGGTAAAGTGGAGATATAGGATTCCCAGAGATTAAAGAAACGGTCCACTTGTTTACCTCTATCCACAATAACCTCCACCCAGTCCATCCTGAATATATGGTGTAGTTTATTTAAAAATAATGGTATCTGTGGTGGCGTACTATCTATCCATCCCTGTAGTATCGTCTTTTTCCCTGCCGCACTTAGGGCTATCAGTAATTTTTTACATTCTGATGGCATGCGGAGAGTGGGATCAACGATACCCAAAACTGCCCATTCGGGGGGTAAAGGGCACATAGGTTATTAATTTAGCCTTTGCGTATCTCCGAACAAGATGCCAAAAATATTGCACAATCGGACATGCCCACAAACAATGGTAGTTATCAGCCTCACTCTGGTGGCATTTCGGGCAAGAATGTGTTTCTGACGCTCCCATATGGAAGCGTCGCAGCGGGGATAAATAGGTGTTATGATACACATTGAGAAATAATTCAGTATACATACTTGCTGGGAGGACCTTTCGGGAGTAAAGTAGTGCTTTTTCCATTGTTGGTATGGTTAGTTCAGGAAAGTGAGCCAACCATTTGCACATGCCACCCGTCAGAGTAGCGTGATCTAATATTTTCCTCAAAAAAGTGTAGTGTATGGATATGACCTTGTGACTCGGTACAGGGTGCACTAAGAGGCTATCTAGGGGGTCGGTCCAGTCCCCTTCCGCAAAATGTGTGAGAACATGCCTGGCGTAGAATTGTGTTTGCAGAAATGGTAGGGGAGACGAAGTGACCACAGCATGTCTCGTTGAAACCTCTGAAAAAGTGAGCAGGCAGTGGTCTTACACAGATACTAATGAGCGAAGCGATGTTATACCATCCTCCCTCCAGATTGTGAAGGGGTGGGCAGCCATGCCGTCTAAAAATTCTGGGTTCGTAATTAGGGGTAAGTGTAAGGAGTGGTATGGATTCAATTTCGCATCATGGCGCAGTGTGTGCCATATTTTCCTGGTAGACCACAGGAGTGGGTTGGACCGTATATGGTCTGGTATTTCCCAGTCATGCTGGTGGAGAAAACACACCAAACCTACATTTGCGAGGAAGATCTGTTCGAGGGATGTATTCGTATAGATAGAGCTGTTTTGTAGCCAATCTATTAAGTGTCGCAGAAGTGCGACATGATTATAGACCACTACATCTGGAAAGTTGATACCTCCATTAGATTTAGGCTGGGCAAGTTTACGCAAAGCAATACGTGCCCGGCCCCCCTTCCATATAAAGTTTCTGATAAGTGTGTTAAACGTTTGTGCGTCCTGCTTAGTCAGTAGTATGGGAAGCGTTTGCAATGGGTACAGTATACGTGGTATAGCCACCATTTTTAGTAGGTTGGCCCTGCCTAGATATGACAGTGGAAGGCGTTCCCATCTTTTAATGTCATCAGTTAGCGTGTGTATGGCCTTGTTTACGTTGAGTTTGTATAGTTCAGACATATAGCGTGGCACCATTACACTCAAGTATGTAATATATGTGGACACCCAGTGTAAGGGAAAGTGTGAGGTCCAACTTGGACACGTCACATTGCCATATAACAATGAAGCTTTAGATTTGTCCATATTAATACTAAATCCTGAAATGTGGCCAAATAATTGGATCTTGTCTAGGATCAAAGTAAAGGAATGTTCGGGGTCAGATATATAAAGGAGGATATCGTCAGCGAAAGCAGACAGTTTAATTTCCTGACCTCCCACTTTTACACCCTTAAAGACAGACCAATCTTGTAATGTCCTGAGCAACGGGTCGAGGGCCAGATTAAATAGCAGCGGCGATAGAGGGCATCCCTGATGGGTGCCCCTTTCTAAAAGGAACCGTTGGCCCCTGATCCCATTTATTAACAGAGAGGCAGATGGATTGTTGTAAATATATCGTATATAGTCAATAAAGCCTGTGTCAAACCCTCTTCTCTCCAACACAGCAAACAATTGTGGCCACAAGACCATGTCAAAGGCCTTATTGGCGTAGAGACTAAGAAGCATATTTGAGTCTGTACATGGAGACTGGGATGCTGCCACCGCCGCTAGCGCCATGCGGATTGCTTAAACCGCATGCCTGCCCGTCACAAAACCCATTTGTGTTGTGGTAAAGATTTCAGGGAGAATGGATTGAAGCCGCGTCGCCATTATTTTGGCCAATAATTTATAGTCGACATTTAATAGACTAATTGGTCTGTAGGAGGAAAGAAAATTGGTGTCCCTACCAGGTTTAGGGATAAGTGTAATAAATGCTTCATTAAAGAGAGGGGATGGAGAACTCCTTTCATGTATGGCATGAAACAATTCCAATTAGGGTGGGGACAATATGGGCCTGTAACATGCGGTAATAATCTCCCGACAGGCCATCTGGACCTGGAGATTTACCATGAGGTAAATTGGAGATAGCAGTGTTAATTTCCTCCGCCGTTATGTTTCCCACAAGGGCTTCTCTCTGATCCCAAGTCAGAGGGGGCAATACCTCATCTGTGAGCATCTGTGTTTGTATATCAGTATCTATTTGTGTCGAACTAAACAAGTATTGAAAATAGGATTGAAATTGTTCCCCTATTTCTTGAGACTTGGTAATAATGTGACCAGACCTGGTAAAGTCTAAGGACTGTTTCGCCTGGGTAGCTAAATAAGTTTCAAGAAGGCATCTGGCCTGTTTGTATTCAGCGAGGGTGGTTTCCGTTGGGGTAGAGGTGTATGTTTGGAAGACCATGGACATTGTTGCTTTTAACGCAGTGTATTTCAGTTTGGATTCCCTTTTTTTCCGGGTGACATAACTAATAATGTGACCCCTCATCACTGCCTTAGAGGCATTCCAAAAGACGTCGGGTCTATCCCAGTAATCTATATTTTCATCAACGTAATTGGTCCAATGGTATGTAAGATACAGTTTAAAGTCTTCTGAGTCTGCCAGGTACTGTGGGAATCGCCAAATACGGTCTGTCGAGTGCATATGAGGATGTGTTAGTGCCAACGTGATGGGGGCATGATCAGAGACCAGTATGTCAAGTATGTCCACCCCAGCAACTTGGGACATCAAGTCATCGGCAATTAAGAACTTATCAATATGAGACAACGTTCCATGTGCCAGCGACAGATGGGTATGTGTCTTATCGGTTGGGTTTAGCAATCTCCATGGATCAGAGAGGTCTAAGGAATCTCGAAATGTCAATAAATGTCTGCTCTGTGAGTCAGTGGTTCTCGGCATAGTCGGTGATCTGTCAACTGTAGGGTCGTCCACCATATTATAGTCTGCACCCACTATTAGGGGATAGTTAGTTCTGCCTAGAAGAACGTGGGTGACGTCTTGAATAAATGAGTGTGTATTAACGTTCGGGGCGTACAAGTTGACAAGGGTAAATTTAGTATGGAAAAGCTCTATGTCCATTATGATGTATCTGCCTTCGGTAACAATGATTTCTGTCAAAACCGTGACAGGGAGATTTTTTCAAAAAAGTATGGCTACCCCTCTGGCTTTCGTACGAAAAGGAGCAGCGGTACAAGAACCAAGCCACAGAGCTTTTAGTACATTTTCTTCGCCCGTAAGCCAGTGTGTTTCCTGTAAGAAAATCACATCTTGGTGAGAGCGTTTAAGGTGCGTGAACACACATCGTCGCTTGACTGGGGAGTTAAGTCCTCCTACATTCCAGGAAATGAATTGTAGTGGTTTCGGGGGTAGTACCTCAGATGAGGAAGAAACTGCTAACGGCATAGCTACCCAATCCCCTCAGGGCAGTGAAATAGCTGACAGATAAGCAATAAAGTCAAGTGTATGATGGCGGCTCCCCTCCTATCCCAGGGTCCCCAGGGTAACAAATATTTCAACAGCACAAACATTAGCATAACATAAAATGCATTGCACAGTCTCAGTATTGGAGATAGCAATAGTGAACCATAATGACTCATAACTCTATTTTCTAACATTTTCCTAACAACCAAAACTATGGTGGGCACCAGCTAGGCCTAGTGGTGCGCCCAATGAACACTAACAAAATAGAAATATAAGGTAGGTTAACACACATCCGCCCGAGGCGGGAGTACCTGAATCGCTCAACCTCTTGTGCCCCATCGACTGATAACTTAATCATTAGGCGACCTCGATGGGGATCTGTGAGTCAGGAAACGAGACCTCGCCATCTCCGGGTCAGTATAAAATATCTGATTTCCATTTTCTGAGACCCGCAGTTTGGCTGGGTACAGCAAGGCGAATCGGATATTTTTACTATGTAAGTGGGAACAAACTTCAGAAAATTATTTTCTTTTCTGAGCCACAGCTGCCGAGAAATCCTGAAATATCAAGATCTTGTGGCCCTTGACTAACAATTCTCTAGTTTTACGGTAAGCTACGAGAATTTGTTCCTTGGCCCTATAGTCTAAGTAGCGGGCGATGACCGGTCGGGATCGCTTCCGCGTCCCGTCCTGCATTGCTCCCAGCCTATGTGCTCTTTCAATGTGTAGGACTTCAATATCATCTATGATTCCCAATGAGGTTTGGAGGTCTACACTAAGATAGGAGGAAAGGGCTGTGCCTGTCAAGGACTCCGGAATACCTATAAATCTAAGGTTATTTCTACGGGATCTTTTTTCCAGGTCCTCAACTTCATCTTGCAATTGTTGTATAAATTTATCCTGGGTTGAAACCCCCTCCTGACAGGATTGGACTAGGTCTTCAGTGTCACTCATCCTCGTTTCCAATGCGGAAATACGCGTCGCATGAGAGTCTATGCGAGCTAAACCCGTTTCTAGGCGGGCCTGTAGGTCGTCAAATCTTTTATCAAGCAAGGGCATAAGAAAATCCGAAGTTTCTTTAGCTGTCAGGGGGGAGGTTTTATCACTAGGTGAGCTAAATGATTCTGACCCATGTCCAGCTGGGGAGGGCGGACCTGATTTAGGGGGGGCGTCCTTCCCCTTCTCCGCTTTGTAAGAGGTGTTGGATTGTTTCGGAGGCATGGTTTTGTCGAGGTATTTGTCCATACCCCAGGGAGTGAGATGTGGAACAATCAGCATCTCTTATAGGCACCGATCCAACAGGTACAGGCAGTGATATTGAAACAAAGATAATTATAGATGAAGCTCGAGCGGAAGTGTGAAACCAGACTAAATCATTTAGAACATACTTTGCTACATCGACCTTCCCTCTAAGGGAAAAGGAAAGCTGCAGTTATTTACATTGATCTATGGCCTGTGAGAAAGCCTGCGGGGCGATCCTTGCAACAAGCCATGGCAGACCCCGGCTGGGGTGTAAACAGATATCTGAAAGCAATGTGAAATGTCAAGCAGTACAGGATAGAATTATCGAATGAAAAAAACAAACGTCACATACAGGTCTCAGCGGGTGAAAAGAGGAAGAAAAATATTTCACACAGCGTAGGAAGAAGGAAAAAACAAAACAAAAAACAAACGTCACATAGAAGTTTCCAAATGAGAAGACTATAGGAACTCTTAAAAGAGACCACGGGGCGACCCCGGCAACAAGCCACGGCAGTCCCCGGCTGAGTCAGACAAATATCGGAAAACAGTTTAAGATGTCAAGCAATACAGAATAGAATTATCGAATGAAAATAATAAACGTCACATACAGGTCTCATCGGGTAGAGAGAAGAAGCAAGTTATATCACAGTGAATTCATTGAAGAAAGAAAATAACAAACGTCACATAGAAATTCCCAAGTGGGAATAACATAGGTATATCACACAGAATCCCTGGTGTATGCAAAATAACAAACGTCACATTAGGTTCTCCGCAAAAAAAAAGAATAAAATATTACACTCGAAAATGAGAGAAAAATAACAAACAGCACAAAAAGGTTTCAAAGGAAACCAGCATAAAGTGGAATATAAATGGGACTCGGAATAATGGGTCAGAAACAGCAAATAAGGCTAGTGGTCGGCAGCCCAATGGATAAAACGGAAAGTCCTCTTCTGGGAATAAAAGTCTCTGGAGCAGCACCAGCCGGTACTATATGGTTCTCGGTGATATAAAAGGTTTCTCAACTGGGGCAGGCGGAGTGTTATGACCAGAGGCGACAATATAGGCAATAAGGGGTGTTATCACATCTCTGATAATTGCAGATTGGGGAGGTGGGACCCTATAGAGATTCCAAGAGGGGGCCAGTTCATCCTGAAAGTGTATAAATGGCTCCCAAACTCTTTTTAAATGTTCAGGGAAAATGCAGGGAAGGGGGAGAAAAATGAAGAAGTAGGTAAAGGTAAATTCAGTTGGGAGGGGGAAGAATAAATTGCAAAAGGGAGGGGCGGGGGAAGGGTCACACAAGAGTGGGGAAGGTACCAAGGATAGGACAATGTAAAAGAAGAAAGGGGGGAATGTTAGTAAGAAATGTTGGGGAGAACAAACAGTATTAGTACCTGGGGTGTTTGCAGGGCCATGCACGTGGATAGATGCAAATGGTATCAAGGCACCCCCAGGACCACCAGCCAACAAACGGTGATGGATTCCGCAACTCTGGTCTCCCCTGGATGGTGTCAGCAGAAGAAGGTGTATGGCAACAATCCTCAGCGACAGGGACAGGAACGGGGCACTATGATCCACAGATGTCCAAGCGGGGATGGATCCACAGTCTCTTCAGCGTCTACAGACGGTAGCGCTGGCAGGAGCAGAAAGCAGCGTCTCCAGTGAGCTCGACGTTCTCTGCAGGAGAAGCACGGGTGAGTAGACAGCCACGGCGATCCGTGCGGGCACTCCCGGTGGCACAGATCCAGGCAGGTTACAGGGGTCTCAGTCAACTTGGCTGTCCCAGCCCGTGCTGCGCTCCTACCCCCGGTAGTTAGAGGCAGCAGATGTCAGGGGGGGTCATTGAGGATATCTTCCACCCGGCAGGCCAAATCTCCAGCGCACGGCCTCGGGAACCCACGGGCCGCGTCCCGGGCACTCACGATGGGGGTGTCACCCCTCGAGGCACACAGAAAGGCGCCCCGTAGTCCGGACACTCAGAGGATGCGGGTCCGCAGCACAAGGGACCAGGGGAGGCAGAGGGGGTAGGATAGTCGGCGTTCTGTAGCTTCAGGTACGGTCCTTCCGGATTTCGCGCCAAAAGCAAATGGTCGTCCATGCCATCTGTATAAAACGGATCGACTTCGGTGGATAATAGGTCCACAGGGGCGAGTGGGGTATCAATTTGTTCCTCTATACATGAGGGGCACACTCCTATCAAGAATGTGTCCCCATGAAGACAGGAAAAGGAGGATTGGTGTGGATAACTCTATCCCCTGTGCAGATAGAGATTAAAAAGTGGCCATGCTAGATGGGGCCCACCGGAAGTCCGAATAAAATATTCTTATTAAGTACTTTGTTCTTTACATAGTTGAATGTGCTGACAACAAAATCACACAAAAAATATCAATGGAAATCAAATTTATTAACCCATGGAGGTCTGGATTTGGAGTCACACTCAAAATTAGAGTGGAAAAACACACTACAGGCTGATCCAACTTTGATGTAATGTCCTTAAAACAAGTCAAAATGAGGCTCAGTAGTGTGTGTGGCCTCCACGTGCCTGTATGACCTCCCTACAATGCCTGGGCATACCTGATGAGGTGGCGGATGGTCTCCTGAGGGATCTCCTCCCAGACCTGGACTAAAGCATCCGCCAACTCCTGGACAGTCTGTGGTGCAACATGGCGTTGGTGGAGGGAGCGAGACATGATGTCCCAGATGTGCTCAATTGGATTCAGGTCTGGGGAACGGGTGGGCCAGTCCATAGCATCAATGCCTTCATCTTGCAGGAACTGCTGACACACTACAGCCACATGAGGTATAGCATTGTCTTGCATTAGGAGGAACCCAGGGCCAACCGCACCATCATATGGTCTCACAAGGGGTCTGAGGATCTCATCTTGGTACCTAATGGCAGTCAGGCTACCTCTGGCGAGCACATGGAGGGCTGTGCGCCCCCCAAAGAAATGCCACCCCACACCATTACTGACTCACTGTCAAACCGGTCATGCTGGAGGATGTTGCAGGCAGCAGAACATTCTCCTTGGCATCTCCAGACTCTGTCACGTCTGTCACATATGCTCAGTGAGAACCTGCTTTCATCTGTGAAGAGCACAGGGCGCCAGTGGCGAATTTGCCAATCTTGGTGTTCTCTGGCAAATGCCAAACGTCCTGCACGGTGTTGGGCTTTAAGCACAACCCCCACCTGAGGGCGTCAGGCCCTCATACCACCCTCATGTAGTCTGTTTCTGATCGTTTGAGTAGGCACATGCACATTTGTGGCTTGCTGGATGTCATTTTGCAGGGCTCTGGCAGTGCTCCTCCTGTTCCTCCTTGCACAAAGGCGGAGGTAACGGTCCTGCTGCTGGGTTGTTGCCCTCCTATGGCCTCCTCCACGTATCCTGATGTACTGGCCTGTCTCCTGGTAGTGCCTCCATGCTCTGGACACTACGCTGACAGACACAGCAAACCTTCTTGCCACAGCTCGCATTGATGTGCCATCCTGGATGAGCTGCACTACCTGAACCACTTGTTTGGGTTGTAGACTCCGTCTCATGCTACCACTAGAGTGAAAGCACCACCTGCTTTCAAAAGTGACCAAAACATCAGCCAGAAAGCATAGGAGCTGAGAAGTGGTCTGTGGTCACCACCTGCAGAACAACTCCTTTATTGGGGGTGTCTTGCTAATTGCCTATAATTTCCACCTGTTGTCTATTCCATTTGCACAACAGCATGTGAAATTGATTGTCAGTCAGTGTTGCTTCCTAAGTGGACAGTTTGATTTCACAGAAGTGTGATTGACTTGGAGTTACATTGTGTTGTTTAAGTGTTCCCTTTATTTTTTTGAGAAGTGTGTATATATATATATATATATATATATATATTTATAACGCAGTAGAGGAATTGACGCCCTTAGGTCCTATTCCCACCTAGTAATTAAATAGGACTCAACAGAGGTCTCTAGAATATATGATTGCTCAATATTTTAGAGCATAAACATCACATTAACATGTTCCATAAAAAATGTATTAAAACATAAAAACATAAACAGTGGTACAGGAAATATTAAAGTATCCTTCCTTGACAAATGATTCCAAACAGTTGTACAGAGGACGAGTAGAATTATCTTAACAAACTCCTCTTTCTCCTTATAGCAAATCCGGAGATTGGTGTTAAAAATAGATAACCCAATGCGTTTCGTCTTGCTCTAAGACTTCATCAGGGGTCCATCTATAAATGTAAACCAATTTATCAGAATATTTCACTGATTATACAAAAATATAAAAATAAGGGAACATGTCAATGAACAAAGAGACATGCAAGACAGAGCTACAAAGGACAACAAAAGTGTATACATACACCGATCAAATATACTTATTACAGGACAGTTTTTTCAAAAAAGTTTACAAAGAATCAAAAACATATACAGAAGAAATATATATATACATGGAAGAAAAAAGAAGAAAGAAGAAGAAGAAGAAGAGGGAACATCAGAACATGTCATGATATCTTTAAATGACATACCTTGAATGCTTGGCAAGTACTGATAGTGTGTCAATGAAATAGCAAATAAGCGTTCAGGATACTTGAAACCCACTCCCACATCGGTGGGGTACACAGATGAAAATTAGATTAGGCCTAATTAGGAAAGTATTAGTTTTAGTAACTTGAAAAATCTCTTGATTTACACACTATAACTGATTTATTATTAGCCAATCAGTGTACTAGTGAGTTGAAAAACATACCTTATGGTTCAAATGCTTGAATAACAAATTCGAATACGCAGGTCTAACAAAGGTTCATATGAGTGTGTGACCTGATAAAATTATTGATATTAATCAATTAGGGGTCTATCCTCATCAATCAGCATAAATTAATAAAGCTTATAATATGTAACTATATACAGAAATTCATTAGTCCAATGTGGATCTTTCCTGAAAAATATTCTCACCAATCTAAACAACATTAACCCTGATATTGGGCTACGAGGTATTCTTAGAATGCATAATTAATTATTTATTAATTTATTGATTTAATTGGGCTCCATAAGGGGTTGTCCCCCCGGATATTTCATACATCATAGGTTAAATACAAATGAATATATGTATACATGCTATTGTTAATATTCGGGATGTTGAATTAATCTCAATAACCTACTAATATAATATGAATTTATATATTTTATATAACTTACAGTACTGATGTTATTAACCCTTATTAACAATTTAATAATTAATTAACAATAGCATAATGCAAAAAAATAAATAATAAGAAAGATTACAAGCCAATAGAATAATAAATGGAGCCATGTTTAAAAATGGTGCCAACAGACCCACACCACGTATTCCCACCTAGTAATTAAACACATACACATAAAAAATACATGCGGCACTGGCTGTAAATAAACCAAACATCACAGTAGGTATTATAAAAATAGATCCATGAAACAGCATGCAATTCAAAGAGGATACAAGGATATGTCACACAAAAGTGAAATGCATCAAAATACAATATAACAAGGACCAGTATCACTGTATCATCCGATATAAATAAGTACATGTATCCTTGTATCCTTTTTTGAATTGCATGCTGTTTCATGAATCTATTTTTATAATACCTACTCTGATGTTTGGTTTATTTACAGCTGCCGCATGTATTATTTATGTGTATGTGTTGTTTCACTTTGGTTACTATGGCGACGAGCGCGATGTGGTGACATCACTTATGGGCGTCATTACAATGGACCCGCGCTGTTTGGCGTCCTCATGTGTTATGGACATCTATTTTAAATAGGTATGGTGTTTTCACTTATTTTGTATCCTGATGATGAGATAGATTAAATCTCGAAACGTTGATATATTCCTGTTGTTCCTGTCCTTATTCACCAAGTGCCGCCTACAGTGTATTCTATATATATATATATATATATATATATATATATAAAATATAATATTATATATATATATATATATATATATAAAATCAGTGCCTCGCCAGCCTATGACCTCACCGCACGTCACTGGAAATCACACTGGCAGCCAGGGGCTGTGCCCCCATTTTCTGGAAGACTGCCCATCGCCATCCCCAAATGCCAGCAACATGTCAATCAAACTGCGGCTTTTGGGACGCTATGAATGACATCGTAGACCCAGATCTGTACATACTCAGTGCAGCTTCTGGGCATGTGCAGATCTATGAACATCAGAGATGTATATAAACATTGGGTTTACGTACAGTACATCTCTGAATCAGGCCCAATGTTCAGAAATGTCTGTTAAGCGGATTTAGATTTCATGTGTCAAGCACTTACTACTACCACTTTTTTTCTGTGGTTTTGCTGAAAAAAGGGAAATTACTACTTTCTAAAATAGTAGCACTATGGACTTGTGTAACTAATACTGCTAGAATAGCCAGCACTTAGCCTTGCTTGTCACCTAACACATAGCACCATCTGAGGATGCTACCATGTGTCACTTACAAGTCCCGTTGCCAGATCCGGACTTCCACGCGAATGCGGGATTCATCCACGAAGAGATCTCGTAGTTATGTGAAATCTTGTGCATGTTTGTTGGGACCAGGCAGGAGCCATGATGTAGCACACCACCACTAGGGGGCTGTAATACATGTTGGTGCTATTGCTTACTGCTTTGCCTCTATAAATGGCAAAGCAGCAGCAGCTCTTTTGGCACAATATGTGCTGTAATATTACATCTTCTTATTAGTATATTTTAAAAAAGAATGTAATATTTATCTGTGTAAACTGATGCACAGGAAATTAGGAAGTATCTTCCTGCAACTATAGGGCAACTTGATGGGTTGCCGTTTGAATAGAGCCACGCTGACTGTTCAGAGCGAAGCAGTTCCCACACTCTGAGCAGAAAGTGAGATTCTATTCATTCCTATGTAGTGTCCACCAGTGACCTCTCAGTACTGATGTGATATACAAAGATAAAGAGTGTGTACTAGTGGGATTTCCCCTGTAACAACTACCAACAACTTTGCTGTGCCAAGCATTGGGGACTTCTGCACTCTAACCGGTACCGACAAACCGCTTTTCTTGACCTAATATGGACATTTCTGCTGGAGAGAGTCCTACCTGGGATATGACTATATTGCTAAAGGAGTCATTTAAGTGTCTACCCTAAAGCTTATTTAGTCATCATTGCTATTTATTCCAGAGCACTGTTACAAGTTTTATCTATTTTGATCGTTTTTTTATATATATATTTTTAATTATTGTGTAGTGTAATAAAATGTATTTGTAAATTGTTTTACACCAGACCATCCCACAAGTATTGTTGTTGATAGTACACACTCTTTATCTTTACCCAGTTTATATTTTGGGGATCTGATCACCCCTGTTACCAGCTGCTGTTGACCGCGTACTTAAAATAACCTCCTTTGTTTCCTGAAAAAATAGACAAGTTGCATTAGGGCTTCCCATCTGTATTTCCTTTCAATTGTTGATTCAGCATATGTCTTTTGTGCTTTTTTATATTTCTCTAACGTCCTAGAGGATGCTGGGTACTCCGTAAGGACCATGGGGAATAGACGGGCTCCGCAGGAGATAGGGCACTTTAAGAAAGCTTTGGACTCTGGGTGTGCACTGGCTCCTCCCTCTATGCCCCTCCTCCAGACCTCAGTTTTACACTGTGCCCAGAGCAAGATGGGTGCACTGCAGAGAGCTCTCCAGAGTTCTCTGCCTAGAAGCATTTTTGTTTGGATTTTTTCTTTCTACATTTAACTTTTTCACAGGGAGCACTGCTGGCAACATGCTCCCTGCATCGTGGGACTGAGGAGAGAGGAGCAGATCTTCATGTCAAAGATAGGCTCTGCTTCCTCGGCTACTGGACACCATTAGCTCCAGAGGGGGTGAACGCATGTTCATACTGGGCGTTCACCCCCGGAGCCGCGCCGCCGTTCTCCTCACAGAGCTAGAAATACAGAAGACAGAAGTCGTCAGGCGGCAGAAGCCTTCAGCTTCACTGAGGTAACGCACAGCACTGCAGCTGTGCGTCATTGCTCCCATACACCTCACACACTCCGGTCACTGTAAGGGTGCAGGGCGCAGGGGATGGGGGGGTGCCCTGGGCAGCAATATAAACCTCTGCATAGCAAAAAGACTATATACATGTACAAGTGGGCTCTGTACATGTATATAAAAGAGCCCCCGCCATATTTTACTAAGTTTGAGCGGGACAGAAGCCCGCCGCCGAGGGGGCGTGGCTTCTCCCTCAGCACTCACCAGCGCCATTTTCTCTCCACAGCACTGCTGAGAGGAAGCTCCCCGGACTCTCCCCTGCTTACACACGGTGAAAGGGTGCTTAAAAGAGAGGGGGGGGGGAAGCACATAATTGGCGGTTTACATATTATACAGCGCTGCTGGGGAAAAACAATTTGTGTTGGTCTCCAGGGTTATTGCGCTGGGGTGTGTGCTGGCTTACTCTCTCTCTGTCTCTCCAAAGGGGCCTTGACAGGGATACTGTCTTCAGGAAAGGGGATCCCTGTGTGTGTGTGAAGTGTGTCGGTACGCGTGTGTCGACATGTTTGACGAGGAAGGCTCGCTTAATGTAGAGGGGGAGTGCTTGAATGTCAGGTCGCCGTCGGCAACGCCGACACCGGAATGGGTGGATATGCTGAATGTCTTGAATGCAAATGTCAATCTATTGCATAAAAGAGTAGACAAGGCAGAAGCTAGGGATCAGTCAGGTAGCCAGTCCATGCCTGTCCCTGGGGCGCCAGGTCCTTCGGGATCTCAGAAGCGCACCATATCCCAGATCGATGACACAGATACCGACACAGATACTGACTCTAGTGTCGACTATGAAGATGCAAAATTACAGCCAAAGGTGGCTAAGGGTATACGGTACATGATTATGGCCATTAAAGAGGTTTTGCATATTACTGAGGAACCCCCTGTCCATGACACGAGGGAACACATGTATAAAGGGAAAAAGCCTGAGGTCACTTTCCCATCCTCATTTGAATTAAGTGACTTGTGCAAAAAGGCTTGGGAATCTCCGGATAGGAGACCACAAGTCCCCAAAAGGATTCTCATGGCGTATCCTTTTCCACAAACTGATAGGATACGCTGGGAATCTTCGACAAAAGTTGACAAGGCACTGACACGTTTGTCCAAAAAGGTGGCACTGCCTTCTCAGGATACGGCTTCCCTCAAGGAACCTGCTGATCGCAGGCAGGAAATTACCTTAAAGCACATTTACAATCATTCCGGTACTATTGCTCGACCGGCTATGGCGTCGGCCTGGGTTTGTAGTGCGGTTATAGCATGGGCAGATTCCTTATCTACGGAAATTGACACCTTAGATAGGGACGCCATTCAAATGACCATAGAGCATATCAGAGATGCTGCCTTGTATATGAGGGATGCTCAGAGAGACATTTGTTTATTAAGCTCCAGAATAAATGCTATGTCTATTTCTGCTAGGCGGCTCTTGTGGACCCGACAGTGGACGGGAGATGCCGATTCAAAGCGGCATATGGAGTCCTTGCCTTACAAGGGGGTGGAGTTGTTTGGAGACGGCCTCTCGGATCTTGTCTCTACGGCTACGGCTGGTAAGTCAAATTTCTTACCTTATGTCCCCCCGCAACATACAAAAAAGGCACCTCATTATCAAATGCAGTCCTTTCGTTCCAATAAAAACAAGAAGGTACGTGGATCATCCTTTGTTGCCAGAGGGAAAGGCAGGGGAAAAAAAGCTGCACACAGCTAGTTCCCAAGAGCAGAAGTCCTCCCCCGCGTCGGCAAAGTCCACCGCATGACGCTGGGGCTTTCCGGGGGAGGCAGATCTGGTGGGGGCTCGTCTTCGGTTTTTCAGCCACGTCTGGGTTCACTCGCAGGTGGATCCCTGGGCATTAGAGATTGTTTCCCAGGGATACAGGCTGGAATTCGAAGACTTGCCTCCTCGCCGATTTTTCAAATCGGCTCTGCCGGCTTCCCCGTCAGAGAGGGAGCTAGTGTTGACGGCAATCCAAAAATTGTATACTCAACAGGTGATTGTCACAGTTCCTCATCTCCAGCAAGGAGAGGGATATTACTCAACTCTGTTTGTGGTCCCGAAACCGGACGGTTCGGTCAGACCCATTTTAAACCTGCAATCTCTGAACCTGTACTTGAAGAGGTTCAAGTTCAAAATGGAATCACTCAGGGCGGTCATCGCCAGCCTGGAGGGGGAGGATTGGATGGTGTCCCTGGACATAAAGGATGCTTACCTTCATGTTCCGATATTCCCCCCCGCATCAGGCGTTCCTGAGATTTGCAGTGCAGGACTGTCACTACCAATTTCAGACGTTGCCGTTTGGGCTTTCCACGGCCCCGAGAATTTTCACCAAGGTAATGGCGGAAATGATGGTGCTCCTGCGCAGGCAGGGGGTCACATTTATCCCATACTTGGATGATCTCCTCATAAAGGCGAGATCTCAGGAGAGGTTGCTGGACAGCGTGTCTCTGTCCATGAAGACGTTGCAGTTACACGGCTGGATTCTCAATATACCGAAGTCCCAGCTAGTCCCTTCAACGCGTCTGACCTTTTTGGGGCTGATTCTAGACACAGACCAGAAAAAGGTTTTTGTTCCGATCGAAAAGGTTCAGGAACTATTAAAACCAAAGAAGGTTTCAGTGCTTCATTGCACGCGGGTCCTGGGGAAGATGGTGGCTTCCTACGAGGCCATCCCTTTCGGCAGGTTCCATGCGAGGACCTTTCAATGGGACCTTTTGGACAAGTGGTCCGGGTCCCATCTACAAATGCATCAAAAGATCACACTGTCTCCCAGGACCAGGGTATCTCTCCTGTGGTGGCTGAACAGTGCTCACCTACTAGAAGGTCGCAGGTTCGGCATTCAGGACTGGGTCCTGGTGACCACGGACGCAAGCCTCCGAGGCTGGGGAGCAGTGACACTGGGAAGAAATTTCCAGGGTCTCTGGTCAAGCCTAGAGTCTTGTCTCCACATCAACGTCCTGGAGTTGAGGTCCATATACAACGCCCTGCGTCAAGCGGAGGAATTGCGTCGGAGAAAACCGGTTCTGATTCAGTCAGACAATGTCACGGCAGTGGCTCATATAAACCGCCAAGGCGGAACAAGGAGCAGAATGGCCATGGCAGAAGCGACCAGGATTCTACGCTGGGCGGAAGGCCATGTAAGCGCGCTGTCAGCGGTGTTCATCCCGGGGGTGGACAACTGGGAGGCGGACTTCCTCAGCAGGCACGACCTGCATCTGGGAGAGTGGGGACTTCATCAAGAAGTCTTCGCACAGATCACGGATCATTGGGGACTGCCTCAAATCGACATGACGGCATCCCGTCTCAACAAAAAGCTAAAGCGGTATTGCGCCAGGTCAAGGGACCCTCAGGCAGTAGCGGTAGACGCTCTGGTGACACCTTGGGTGTTCAGATCGGTCTATGTGTTTCCTCCTCTTCCTCTCATACCCAAGGTGTTGAGAATAATACGAAGAAGCAGGGTCAGAACAATACTCATTGTTCCAGATTGGCCACGGAGGACTTCGTATCCGGAGCTGCAAGAGTTGCTCGCAGGGGATCCGTGGCCTCTTCCTCTAAGGCAGGACCTGCTGCGGCAGGGGCCCTGTCTGTTCCAAGACTTACCGCGGCTGCGTTTGACGGCATGGTGGTTGAACACCGGATCCTAGCGGAAAAAGGGATTCCGGAGGAGTTCATTCCTACCCTGATCAAGGCTAGGAAAGACGTGACGTTAAAACATTATCACCGTATATGGCGGAAATATGTTTCTTGGTGTGAGGCCAGAGCCGCTCCTACGGAGGAGTTCCATTTGGGCCGTCTACTCCACTCCCTTCAAACAGGAGTGACTTTGAGCCTAAAATTAGGGTCCATACAGGTCCAGATTTCGGCCTTATCCATTTTCTTTCAAAGAGAATTGGCCTCTATTCCTGAAGTACAGACGTTTGTGAAGGGAGTGCTGCATATTCAGCCTCCTTTTGTGCCTCCGGTGGCGCCTTGGGATCTTAACGTGGTGTTACGGTTCCTCAAGTCACCTTGGTTTGAACCACTCAAAACTGTGGAGTTGAAATACCTCACGTGGAAAGTGGTCATGTTGTTGGCATTAGCTTCGGCAAGACGTGTTTCCGAATTGGCGGCTTTATCACATAAAAGCCCATACTTGGTTTTTCACGTGGATAGGGCAGAGTTGAGGACTCGCCGTCACTTTCTGCCAAAAGTGGTCTCCTCTTTTCATGTGAACCAACCTATTGTCGTGCCTGTGGCTGCACGGGACTTGGAGGATTCCGAGTCCCTGGATGTAGTCAGGGCTTTGAAGATTTATGTGACCAGAACGGCTAGAATCAGGAAGACTGAAGCTTTGTTCGTTCTGCATGCGGACAACAAGGTTGGCGCTCCTGCTTCAAAGCAGACTATTGCTCGCTGGATCTGTAACACGATTCAGCAGGCGCATTCTATGGCAGGATTGCCGTTACCGAAATCGGTTAAGGCCCACTCCACTAGGAAAGTGGGCTCTTCTTGGGCGGCTGCCCGAGGGGTCTCGGCATTACAGTTGTGCCGAGCAGCTACTTGGTCGGGGACAAACACCTTTGCAAAGTTCTATAAGTTTGATACCCTGGCTGAGGAGGACCTCCTGTTTGCTCAATCGGTGCTGCAGAGTCATCCGCACTCTCCCGCCCGTTTGGGAGCTTTGGTATAATCTCCATGGTCCTTACGGAGTCCCCAGCGTCCTCTAGGACGTTAGAGAAAATAAGATTTTACTTACCGGTAAATCTATTTCTCGTAGTCCGTAGAGGATGCTGGGCGCCCGTCCCAAGTGCGGACTTCTTCTGCAAGACTTGTATATAGTTATTGCTTACAGAAGGGTTATGTTATAGTTTTCGGTGGTACCGTGGCTATGTTGTTGTTCATACTGTTAACTGGGTAAGTTTATCACAAGTTATACGGTGTGATTGGTGTAGCTGGTATGAATCTCGCCCTTAGATTTACAAAAATCCTTCCTCGTACTGTCCATCTCCTCTGGGCACAGTTTCCCTAACTAAGGTCTGGAGGAGGGGTATAGAGGGAGGAGCCAGTGCACACCCAGAGTCCAAAGCTTTCTTAAAGTGCCCTATCTCCTGCGAAGCCCGTCTATTCCCCATGGTCCTTACGGAGTCCCCAGCATCCTCTACGGACTACGAGAAATAGATTTACCAGTAAGTAAAATCTTATTATTATTATTATTGTTTTCTTCTTAAGGATTCTGGGTTGTTGTTTTCTTCTTAAGGATTCTGGGTTGTTGAATCTCTAGACCAGTTTTTGTAACTTTACTAGTAGCATAATCACGCCCATGTTGGCTATTCATCAGTTGCAATCTTTTCCAATTGATTATTGCATGGCATTTAGTGCTGTCTTTGTATACCATTCTTTATTGTTTTTTTGTTTAATTTTTCTTTCACTTCATTACTTTTTTACTTTTTTCTTCAAAAATTAATCTACCTTGGTACAATAGTACAATCTATCTTTATTTGATTTTCATGTGTTTATTAATGTCTGAAAATATATTTTATTAGGGCAGTGTTCATATTAGGGCAATATGCATGCACATTAAACTTTTGTACATGGCACAAATATGTGTTGTAAATTTAAATGTTTACGTTTGTGTTGGGTAGCAAACTGAT
The DNA here is from genome assembly GCF_028390025.1 of Pseudophryne corroboree. Classification (NCBI taxonomy): domain Eukaryota; kingdom Metazoa; phylum Chordata; class Amphibia; order Anura; family Myobatrachidae; genus Pseudophryne; species Pseudophryne corroboree. The sequence continues at coordinate 727,243,554 of NC_086448.1, read as the reverse complement.
TTATCTGAAATAAATGTGCTCAGTAGCTCACACAACACATTGAGTTTATGTCAACATTACGGCAATCCCATTGTTTACCTAAGAGTGATACCCAGTGGTGTGTATAACATTTACATTCAACTTATAAAGCTCTGCTGCCTTTGATTCACAAAATTGCTTCATCTATATACAAAACTCCAGGCTAAAATCATTAAAGTCACGAAATGACTTGTATATTATTCTGCAGTGAGTGGTTTGGTTTGCTGTCTAGATAGGTTGATGATGGATAGTTTAAACTCACATTGATCTATACACTCTGAAGTGAAAAAACAACATACAGTTTAATGAAAAATCACTATTGCTAAGAAAAAAAAAATAGACATGGAAGAAAAAAGCTTTTGTGTTCTATATAATATATAGTTTTAAAATAATAGCTGTTGCCTGGCAGTTTTTTGTATGTTTATGAGTCAGTCTGTCCCTCTCTCTCCTCGGTATCTCCATCTCTCTATTCCCCCTTTTGTTGCTCTCCCTCTCTATTTCCAGTTCTCTCCCTTTGTGCATACCTTTCCCTTTGTCCTGCATTGGTTCCCATCTATACATTCATGCATGGCGCACTCACTACCTATACATATCCCTGCTCTCCAGTGGAAAAAAGCAATGGCATACCTGTTCACTAAGCAGATGCATGTAACTTCTTGGTAAAGTGGACATATGCTGCTTTGCTCCCTATATGTTACAGCCACCACAATGAGGTCATTATTATCAATCTAGAACAATCTAGGATAATTTCCATTAATAGCTTGGAAGTGCATGGTTCCAAAGCTGCTACTAGAAAATCATACTATGGGTTAAGATTTTGCAGCATCACAATTGCCACCTCCTCGTCATCTACTTGGATGCCTAGTGATGTCAGTTGCTGAGAGATAGACAGCATCATATCTATATATTCATTCATTTTCTTGCACGCACTTAGCTTACTGTCAGACAGAGTGCGCCTCAGGTTAACGCTTCTCATTAAGCCGTTGTCTTTAAAGAACGTCTGCAAAGCTAACCACATTTCATGGATGTCAAAAGAGATGCATATACACTGTTGGATTCAACCTACATAAAGTTATGGAGACAGCATCTTCTACTTAACAATGAGAGTTACAAGCATGCAGTGGGGAGAATTGTTGCATGTTTCAACAACTACATTACCAGATACTGCAACCACAATAGGAATTCTGTGAAGATCTCTGAGCACGCCTTGACAAATATAATGGAATGCAGTCATTAAAGACATGAATCTGGAGTTACATATCTGCAAAATATGACCTTAATCTCACTTGATATGTGGATTAGTTTGGTCAGGTGACTACAATGCTCAAAGTTATCAAGTTGCTATTATTAAAATTGGGCAATAGCAGAAGTATCAGCAGAAGTGTATCTACAGAGGCCAAATATACTTCAGCTGCTTATACTAGCCAAAAGATTATTACTATTCAATAATGCTAGAGGGCCAACACTTCAATCAGCATTAATATATAAAGACAACCAAGGATGTAACAAGCTTGTTTATAGAGATGACGGCTAATGTAGTGTTCGGTGGCATTGTTGGGCTTGGTCATGTTCCATGGTGACTTCAACAAGAATCACTGAGTGGACTAGAAAGAGGAAGAGAGGCCCTCACAAGTTCAACAGAAAGTGGTGGTAACACAGAATAGCTGTGTCATCATTCAGATGGAACTTAACCGGCATGGCATACAAGCACCAGTGCAGGGCATACAGAAACCATGTCTATTTCTGATTCTCATTTTAAGTAGTGGGCCTAGGACAGGAAGAGGGTGCTGGGCTCCCCTGGGGTTCCAGGCAGTCACTGGAATCACTAAGTGTATTTGCGAAAAGAGGAGTTGTGCCAAAACAGTATAAGGAGAAGTTCAGTCCCCAAATGCAAAGGATAAGACACACCCATACTAACAAAGGGGGGAAGAAGTACTATTCAGTGCAGTGTGCCAGCAGAGCCTGCAAAGTAAAGCTGGCAGAGGAGGGGAAAGTTGGCCCATGCTTCATAGAGCTCCTCCTCTTGTCCCCTAGAACATAGATCCTCTGCAGAGGACAAGATGGGGTGTTGTGCCCAATACAATGGAAGGTAATAGAGAGACCTCCTGTAAGGTAAAAGGGAGAGTCCACTGGAGGGAATATCGACAATGAGACAGGGTAGCTGCTTCACAAACAAAGACCAAAAGTGAAGTAGTGGTGGAACCCTGTTTGATTGCACCCAGATGCTACCATAGTAAGGGTGTCGCTACAAGAGGCCAGTGTGGCTTGAGGGGAATACTGCTGGAAAGAGTCCTGTAAACATATGTGAGACGAGCTTAGCAATGAAAGGTTCAACGTCTGTGTAGAAGGGAAGGTCCCTGTATTTTGGGGTGAATTGCTAGTTGTCAGGCTCCGGAGCCTTGCCTCCCGCAGGTGCTCCCGCGGGTTACCGTCCCACTGGTTGGCGTGCCTGTGGCGGCAGGGAGCTGCTGGCGGCGGGTCCTCCTGGACGGATGTGCGGCTGCCAAGGGCCGGGGGCCAAGGATCTGGAGAGCTTGGCGCTGCGGTGGGGATCGCTTCTGTAAGGTCCTCTAGTGGTGACACAGTATAGTGTGTCAGAGACAGAAGCTGGCTAAAGCTGTGTGCTAACAGCTAAGTATGTCTCCTGTGCTGGGGGCAGCCATGTTGGAGACCAGAGTATTACCAATGAAGTTCCCAATCTGTGTCCAGCCAATCCTGCGTGTTCTCCCCTTACAAAAGGGGGCTGGCTCAGAGGGAGAGTGCCAGTACTTCAAGTTACCTCCTTGTGAAAGGTTCTCCAGCTCTGTGCTCCCAGGTTACTTCTGGTTCCCTGGTCCTGGTTGCTCTCATCCATCGGTTACCTAAACACTGCTGCAGTCCTGCTAAGTCCGTTGCCACTCGTGGATGCACTCACAGGGTCCCAGGTCGTAG